>NW_010424316.1:103963-104977 GCF_000710305.1 Buceros rhinoceros silvestris
GGCGCTAGGGAATGTGTGCTGCAGTGGGTGGCTGAGTGATGCTGGGTTTGCTCTGATGAGGAATGATTGCCCTTCTGCTTCCCTCTTGCTGGCTGTGGGGAGGAGAGGTGCTCTGTGCTGCACAGGACCTGGCTCTCGGGAGGTAACCCGTGTTTCAGCTCTAAGTCAATTTGATCTCACATCTGCTGTTTATTAAATTAATGCTGGATGGTTCCCCGGGATGAGCACTACAGATTTTTATAGCATGTCGCAGGTGCTCAGGTGCTGTGGTGAGGGTCAGGACACCGAGAGCATGGCAGGCAAACCATAGAGGAGTCCACATCCCCAGTGGAAAATACGGTGGGGTTTGTCCTTTGAAAGGCTGACAACTGTTGAGGAAGAGATGAGGCAAGGAGAGGCGAGACAAGACAGCTTTGGTACTACACTGATGTTATTTATAATCTCACTACAGACCTAATTTCTCTTGTGGCTTTAATCCTCCCCATTTCAGCCAGCAATCTATTATACTGGGAGATATTTGAGATGCTTCGGGAGTAGGGAAATTATTATACATAAAATATGTAGTTGGTATTATTAGAACAGCCTCTGATTAATTTTGCAGCTGGCAACATTACCCCTGCCTGCAAATGAAATCCATTTGCTGTCCGTGTGGAAGTAATTGTGTTAATATCAAAGCTAGTTTTAGAATGAAATGCAGAGGGCTCTACTCCATGTCTCCCGTGCGAGCACTCAGGGGTGTGCGACAAAGAGCTAGAACGATAATTTCTTGCTAACACAAGGACTTACCCTTTCCTCCACAAAAAGTCTTATTTGTGACATATTAAAGGTACATCCAAGTATAGAGACACCTCCTGCCTCAGTTTCACCTGTGATTTGCACAGTGCCTGCGGGCAGAGCGGTTTCTATTTGTAGACATGTGTGTACAGCTCCAAGCTCAGCACAGCTCTGGTGGTGGGTTCATCTGCCCGGTCACTATCGACAGCACAGGGCCAGACACCTTTTGGGTTAATTAGC
>NW_010424316.1:105050-105388 GCF_000710305.1 Buceros rhinoceros silvestris
CGACACCAGGGGGCCAGACTCTTTTTGGGTTAATTCCCCCGCCAGTCTACAGGAACGGCTTTGAAAAGCACTCGGACAAGATTAACCAGACAGTGCTTGTTAATTAAGCGCTGTTTGGGCTTCAGGTGCTGCGAAGATCCCAGCTGGCTCCAGCACCTCTGCCTGCAGCTGGGCTCTGGGTCTCTCCCTTTATTTCTCATGCTAAAAGTTTTCCTCCCTGCAGCCTGTTCGCTGGAGCACAGAGGTTCCCTCCTCCTCCTCCTCCTCCTCCTCAGCGGGAGGTGGGCAGGTCTAACGACATTAAATATCCCACCAGCCTGCGCTCCAGCCCGGCCCCA
>NW_010424317.1:0-19096 GCF_000710305.1 Buceros rhinoceros silvestris
ATATATTTATATTTAAATGGTATTCTGTAATGTAAGTGCAGTGCCTTGTAGAAGGTCTTTCATACACCCTGGTGTTCTAAATCCAAGCGTATCCTTCTCGCTCCTTAAAAAGCACCTGCTGGAGACAGCACAGAATCCAAAATTAAATTCTCCTCACCTGTACCTAAGTCCCAATCTGTCAGGATTTTAGACTAGAAGGGTGATCTTGGAAAGGCTGTTTAAGTTTGTATATTGCTAGAATCTCTGACACAGAATCTTCTCCTAGACATAGTTTCTGCGTCTGTCCCAGAGAAGGACTAACTGGCATTAGAGGTTGATTGACATGCTTAGATAATCACTCACAGACTCTGATAAGTCTAGTCTGCATGTCAGTGACAGCAAAGAGGGGCCTCTCTTGAAATTTAATGTATGCAGCATTTTAGGTTTTGATATCGTTGGGTTCATTAATCAGCCATTTGTCTCTGTCTGTTCCTTCTCTCCCACTTCTAGAGCTGTGCTAAGTTTTGTAGGAGTAAGGAGCATTCATAACTGCTTGTACTGTTCTTGAGTTTTCTCTTAATATATGCAACCAAATCCTTGGCAGAGGCATCATGCCTAAGCACCATTAGTGTTAAGGAGAACCATTTGGCTCCTTACAGAAAAATGACAGAGGTCGTAGCATTCCTCAAGAATATTAGTGGGTTCAAGAAGTAGAGCATGGTAAACACTAGCCAAGCCTCTAATCTAGAAGGATTTTCTCCTTCATTGCTTTATTTCATATTGGTAGTTCTAATGACTGTTTAGGAGACCAATTTTAAAAACTGTAATGAAAATAAGTGTAAATTTCCACAATACTTTGGCCAAAGAGGTAGCTATTTGATACAAAAGTTTCTAAACTACTCTTTTTGGAGAATGGAAAAATCTTTATTTCTATGTTCTATTCATTTCTTGGAAAATTGGATGGATAATCTGATCACATATTAACTCCCTCCCCCTCCCCCCAAATCAAAAAACAAACATGAAGTCTTACTGCTTCATTTTACAATATCATTAATAAAAATTCATCTTTCCAAAGCATCAGGTAAACATAATTTTCTGGTTTCAAAATACTGTTTGTAGAAGGATTCCAAAGAAATGTGAGGCTGCAAAAAGGCTCTTTGGTCTCAAATCAGGCTACTGGAGACAATTATCCATCCACTACAAGTAACAGACAGTAAAATACCACAAACAATGGACTCTTTAAATTAAAAATAACACATTATTTTAACAAAGAGTTTTATTGTTCAGGCTGTAAAAAGAAAACTCTTTAATGTGCTTATTAAACTCTGAGGAGATAAAAATGGCCTATATAAATAAAGTAACAATAATCAAGTGACTAAAAAAAATCAAAGATGCCATAGAAATGGAAAATCCATTTTTATTTTAGGAATGCAACTAGTTTACAAGCCTTCATGAAAGCAAATCTGTCACTCCTACAGTGAAAAATAGGAACCTGAGGAATGATCATGACGTTTTTTATCCCATTACTTTCAGCTCTGTAATTTCCTATAACGGGGCAAAGTACTTCCAAATAACACAACAAATGTGTTTGTAAATAATCTGGTGTCACTAACTGGGATGAGTTTTTCTGTTTTGGTTTGGATTGTTTGCAGGAATTTCTAAGCCTTCAGTACTCCGCATTTGGCAGAGTGATTTTCATGGAGATATTTCACTTTGTGACAAGAATGAATATGATACATTCAACTAAACAAAACAGAATGAAAGCCCTCTACTCCAATACACACGAACAACACTGTTTTCCAAATGATTCTAAAGGAAGACAGTGCTAACCCTTACTGGTTTGAAATAATATGACCTAGGAGGTCAAATCTTTGCCTTATTCTAACAATAAAAGGAAAAGTCACACATTTATGATTTTGCAATGCAACTGTGAGCTCCCATGCTGTTTTTATATTTTATGCGTGTACTCTGCTAATCCATCTGTCCCCCTATACCTGTAGTCTGGCACCAGCAGAATTATCTCTGAAAAGAATGTAAATTCCATAATGCAGCTGCAAGCACAAAGGCACATGACTATTGTCAGGCAAAATGACAAATGTTCACATTTTAAGGCTCTAATTTCTGTGTAAGTAGTTCTTACCTTTCGTTTTTGTGGCCTGAAGAACGGGAGTGATTGTCTGTCATTGCAAACCTGAATAATTTGGGTATCTGAGCGGGAAGGAAATATTGAAGTTGCATGCCCTTCTTTTAAACCTAGGCACAGCCATTGCTACACGCTGATTTTTTTATTTTTTTCTGCTTTATAACGTATTGGTTCTGTTGGTCTTTTTTCTTCGGAAACTTCCCTTTCCATGAAGAGGGCTGAAAGCAGCATCATTAAAAACAACTGTAAATATTGATCTCTTTTTTTCACATTGTACAAGCTGAAAGCAAAGTTTCAAAATATTTTGAATCTAGGTATAGGCAATTGCTGTTTCTGTTTAAAACACTCGGTCTTTCCATATGCTGAAGGAAAATTTTCAGGTGCTCCAATGAATTTTATTAGTCTTATGTATGCAGCTTCAACCTGAGTACAGCAGCTTCTATTGCCTATTTGTTAGGAAACTCATTCACAAGAAGTTGAGCTCCAGGTCCCTGTCCATATTATAAATCAGCCAGAGGAAGGTGCTGAACTTAGACTCAAGCATCTAGGTAAGTATCTTTATAACTAAGGTCCGAGATACAGCATGACCAAAACATACAGTTGTGCCCATAACTGTGGCTCCCATGCCTGAAAAACAAGAGGGGAAGGGCAACCAAGCCACCTTAAAGTCAATGTTTAAGGACAGTTGCCTAAAGACAGATATCTGTTGGCATTTGAAATGCTGTGTGTTTTCTGAAACACCCAGGTGGAGTTGACCAATGTGATGCAGGACCTATGGGAGGTCTGTACTATAATAAACAGAATAGAAAGGATATCCTAGGGCAAATTAAACTGCATTGGATGTCCCTCCCTAAGGAACTGATTCACACCAGGCCGATACACTGAAGGCCTTCCAACACAGCACAAGCCACCTATCCTAGTCCTTCATGAGTGATTAAGATGTTACATTAGATAGAATTTTAGATAGACCAGGATTGCATGTTTGAAGTCTCTCAGTAATCCCCATTACTGTGCACTGGTTGCATGGCAGAGCAGACTTTGAGAGTGTTATCTGGTTTTTGTATGGAGGAAATTAAGACATCCATAAAACACTCCTAGAAAGAAAGAATGTCCATTTCCTCTGTCTAAGGTCGCCAAGGTCTTCAGATTATCCAGGCTTCTGAGGATGAGTAATCCGACTGCAGTCTGGCCATGGCTTCTCATTTCCACTTCTCCAAATGGTACCATAAACCAGTAGTAAATGCAGAGAGATCTTTAAAGGGCTTTAACAAAATCATTAAGAAAGCTTCAAAAGGAATGAAAACTGCTTTGATCCAGGCTGTACCACAGGAATAAAGAAACTGTGAAGACTCTGTAATCTAGTTTTCTTCCATACTCAGTGTGTGCCCTAATTAAAGACATTCTAGAAAAAGTAGGGAGCAGGTACATAATATAACATTTTTTTTTCAAGGTATTGTCCTCGTTTGAGTTAGAACAGAATTCTGTTCTGTAATTTTAATCTTCAGCTCAGTCTCTTCTAACCAACTGCACTTTCTGAAGTTAATGGCATACTTTTGCAGACAGTGTCTGCTTCTAGCAGTGATAACACTTGATGTTTACGGTTACTGCCAAGGACTGGTCTGCAGAAAGGCTCTTGCTTATACATTCTACTGTGCAGACCAAGGTCACTGCTAAATCCTGAGTGCCACAGTGGGGGTGCAGCAAATTAGATGTCACACCTGCAGGGAGGAGCGGACAGAACAGGTGACCCTAAACTGACCAACAAGGTCTTCCACTCCATATATGTCATATTCAGTATAAAGCTGAGGGATCATGAGGATCAACCTCTTCAATGGCTGGTGTCCAAGAAGGACTCCGTCTGTTCTTCCTTTGATCCCAATCCATGTATTCCTGAATCCAGTCCTTGAACCCAGCTCCTGAATCTGTTTCCTGTCTGCTGCTGAGTCTAGTCTGAGACTTCATTTTATCGTTATTGTATTCATTAAAGCAGTTTTAGTTGTCCAGTCCAAAAGTCTAGAGAGTATCTGTCATTTGTCTAGTGGCCAGCTCAGCTCTAACCCTTGACAGGTAATTAAGCAGACTTCAGGCAATGCTGTACTTCAAACTGTATCATTGCAAAGATATATGGGAGATAGGAAACTGTCTTCCTGGAACAGAGCGCTTCTGAGCACATGCAGGCATTTAGGAAAATTGTTGGAAAGTCCTAGAGTTATGCAAAACTGAAATCATGTCAGTCTGTACATTGTCTGATATTTTGTGGATTATAAACTTTTGTGGGATTTAGGAGGAGTAGATCTGGCCTAGGAGATGACTACCATGAGGTTCTCCGTCTAGACCTTGCTAATGCTCGTTAGAGATATTTCCTGTGAAGAAACTTCCCCATTTGATAGAACTGTGTGTGTTTTTCATCAGTTTTGCTAAAAAGCCACAAATAACAATGCATGTAACACACACACACACAAACTCTGAGAGCTAAGGAAATGGGTGTAGTTCATGGCATGCTGGGAAATGCTTCCAGTACATCTTAGTCTTGAACCATTTCAGTGTTGATGAGAGACTGCCAATGCCTTTACTCAGGACACTGGATCACACCTCAACTTGTGTTAAGCAGATGTGTACACCATTGCATATAGAAAAACATGATAATTATACATGGGTTCAGCACAGATTCAGAAGAATGACATGATTTTGTCTGTAACGTTTGAACCTACGTATATGAAGTGAAAGGGATAATTTCATTGACCTGTGTAATTGCTCTCTATACCTATCTTCATGTCTGCTTTATCCCAGACTCCAGCGCCAGGCAGTTCTTTCGCTTCTCTCCTGTGGGAGAGGCTCAAATGGCAGACTGTGACTCATGTTCCATTAAGCTCCGAATGGAGCCGTGGCTACTTGGAAAGGTTTACAGCTGCTGTTTGATCCAACCCCAAACTTGCATTTGTGCTACACTGCATTTGCTCATCAAATTAAATGGTCTCATGAAAAAAAAAAAAGTTGTATGATGAATGGCCTATGTTTCCAATTATTTTAGAACTCAGATGTAAATGTAGGTATAATTCTTAATGACATATAAAGTAATGAGAAATTACATATAACTCAGAAACTTTTTTTTTTTGTCATCCAACAGTTCATTAGAACATTTTTCAATGGTCTGGGCACACAATTTACTAAAAAGTCGTATGAATGTATTGCAATATTGACACACAGTTTAATGGTTAGGCACTCTCTTGTTTTATGCTCCACATATCTTGCTTTCCCAATGATTACTATTCATTAATTTTAAATAAACTATCCTATATTTTGATCCTTATAAGTTGAAGGGATTAAATATTTATATTTCCTAGAATGCTGATGGTTCTAATTTCTATCAAAGCACCTCTCTCTGAGTAGTTTCATAACCCTTTGACTATTAGATAAAATAAAACTTAGCACATAACAGACTAAGATATGAGAATCAAGCTGAGGTATTAATCCTCACTTGTGATTAGAACTGAAATTATGTAGGTTTTTCTAAGCAAAAGTTTTAAAATTCTTGTTGAGCACAGCACCCCTGATTTCCTCTCCACAGGAAATAAAATCCATTCAAATATTTATCATCCACTTCTTGTTTTGTTTTCAAAAGATGTTTCAGAACCCCAGCTTGACTATCCAGAAGCATGTAGTCAGCTGAGAGAGATGACGGAACCTTCTCTGAAACCTTGCTGAGTACATGCCCACTATGGAAATCCACAAGGTAAATAGTCAAGAGATGTTTTTCTTCACAGGCTTTGCATAGCCATCAAAAAAGGTTCCTAGAGCAAAACAGGTTTCATTAATCTTTTGAGGATGAATAAACTGCTGTAAATCAACTCAATCTTTGGCTGTTGCAAGCTATGTTGAAGCTTCATCTGATGATTTTTTCAACACCTTTTTAACTTCTATATCTTCTTAATGTTTAACTGTGTATGTATTTTGTGTCCATGCCCAGGTGTTGGCAGCAGGAGCTGCAGCACAGCCTCTGTGAGGAGAGGCTGGGACTGCCCTGTGCTGGACACAGCCAGTTCTACAAGAGAACTACTGCAGGGCTACTGCTGAGCTGTCAGCCACGATGATGGCACTTGTGGGAAAGTGTTTCTAAGAAAGGGTAAAAAAATGCTGCACAGCTGTTAGGAGAGAGAGAAGTGAGGAAAAAAATGTGAGAAACAACCGTGCAGACATCAAGGTGAGAGAAGAAGGAGATGGAGGAATGAAACTGGATCTGGGAAGAAGGGGGGCGGGGGGGAGGGTTGTATTTTTTGTTTTGGTTTTGTCTGTTTCTCACTATCCAAATCTATTTTAATTGGCAATATATTAAATTAATTTTCCACAAGTTAAGTCTGCTTTGCTCATAACAGAAACTCATAAATATTCTCCCTGTGTTTATTTCAACCCATGAGCTTTTTAATCATAATTCATCCCCCCCATTCTGTTCAGAAGGGGGAATGACAGAGTGGCTGGGTGGGCATCAGACAACTGACCAAGGTCAACCTACCACAGTGTACATTGACCAAGAATATTCAACTTAAAGTCCTGGATCTTGCAAATATCTTCTCAACACTTCTAACAAAATGCAGCTTCTTAATTAGAAGATAAATACAGTTCAGCTACCGCAACATAATGTTAAGGGCGGATTCCAGCAAACAATGCAGGAACTGCAGGCACTGACAATCATTATGCCTGATGGTGGTCTGCCTAATGCTGGCAGGTAAAGAGATTACGAGAATGAGGACAAATCTTAAAAGCTCAGAGGGAAGTCTCTCTGTTAAACTTGCTAGAACAGTCTTCTACTCTTTGATACCTACAGCTGGTGGAGATTCACCCTTGTTTTTAGAAAAGAAGGAGAAATGCAAACAAGTTTAAAATAAAAACAGGGTACTATCAATTCTGTCATCCTAGCAAGGTCATATCTCAAGAATATATACCCGAATGCTACTCTACCAGTCAGTAAATCCCTCTTCCATTACATTTGGTTATAAAAGCCCACAAACTCTCAGCATTTCAAAAATTTAAACACTGTAGTTCCTAATTATGTCTAATATCAAGCAAATAAAACTACATTAGGGGACATAAGAAAGTGTCACTCCCCTCTCCAACAAGTAAGATAGTTTACTACCTGTCCTGTAACAGCCCACATCTACAATATTTAAGAAGAGAGTAGCTTTCTCACAAAATGGTAGCACTATACCACAAGAAATTTACATTAGAACTCTTTTATGAGCAGTGAAAGCTTGCATTGCCCTCAGCTGTACCCTGGCAATTGTTCAGGGAATAAAAGATTTCGTGGAAATATTCCTAATAAATATAAAGCAGCTGCAAAATTTGATTCATGAGTCTATCAAACAGATAACTATAATCTATCTATATTTTACAACCCTCTTGAAATTTCTTCCTTCATTTTTAAGCAACATCTATATATTTCTATACGTGTATAACTTATATGCTGGACCATAGCACACTAAGCTAAGCTAAACGGCTGGTCCTGAAAAGTGTTTATTTTGCTATTGATTAGTGTCTTGAGGCAGCCTCATAAATTGCTGAATACAGACAAGAAAGCAAATTGCACTTTAGCTTGCACAAGCACAGCTCAATGATTCTAAATCAGCGTTGAAATAATTTGCCTTGCTCATGATGTATATGTTCTGAGAATGTCTCTTAGTCTCACTGGTTTGAAAGAGAATGTATCAAAATAGCATTATTAATACATCAGTTCTTTCTAACAAACAGAAATAGCCTCAGTTTATTGACTACTGTGCCTGGTTTGGAGGAAAAAAAAAAACAAAAACCCCAAACAACCTAGAGAAAAATCTATGGACATTTCAGGCTGCAGTGTTTGGAGCCATAGCTGATTATGATTTGTGGTGTTGATGTGGTTTTCAGCTTGATCCAGAAGTTCTGTGTGCCAGCCTACATGACCTGTGTCTCAACAGCTGGGTTAGACATATGCTCAGAGTGTAGGAGCTGTGGGTGCAAATTGTCTCAGGCCAGGCTTGGCTAAGAATTTTGCTTGTATTCAGCAGACTAATGGTTTTGGAAGAAGACAAGGGAGCTGTGGGAGTGATACATCCGCTGCCATCTTAAAAGTTCACAGGAGAGCTTGAGAACTGTCAAATGGAGCTTTTCAAACACCACTGAGATTTATCTGGTGACATATACATGTCTCTGATGCAGATATGTGCAAGCATGATAGTTACCTAAATTCCTTTCACACCAACTGTCACTTTTACGATGTGATTCATGTTGTCAGGTCAGGGCTTACAACACTCTCCTTCTCCCCACTGACTGCAAAGACCTTAAAATCACCAATTTGGACACTGTCCTCAAGCATGGGAACCAGCCCTTAACTGAAGCATCAAATACGTTAAGCTATCCCATGGGGCATTCAGCTTACCTTGTAAAGGCATGGGTCTCCCATACGCCTTGTGTCAAATCTCCAGCCCCATTTAGATGTCTCTTACATCCTAGGGTATTTCAAAAGGCACTAGCCCGTTTATGTGAGCAGCTGAGTAGCCCTTACCTGGGGTCAGCCAAAGAGCTCTCTATGGTTTAGATTTCCTCATTGACCCATAGACTTCCTTTGACTGGAATTACAGTTAAAATAATTAATACCTGTCTCACAGGGTGACACTAACACATAGGTACATACAGTTCAGTGTTGATATCAGGCTGAACATTAACCATATAATGTCCACTCTGGGGTTTGACCTAGCTACCTGAACATAAGCAGATCAAGATTTGATAGGATGTCCAAGGTAGCCTCATTGGCCTGACACTGTGACACAAGACTTAGGAAAAACCCTTGTCCTTCTCATGTGGTGAGTAGAGGCCAGGTAGGACACTCTATGGCACAGTAAATACCACTATATGCCCATCTTTAGGAAATCACGGGAATATTCGGTTGTTTAAACACGTAGTTCTAGGGCCATGTTAGATAATGTGAGCTCTCCTAGCTGGCTTCCATCTGCTGCTTCAGATAGTGCAAATCACTCATAAGATTTGAACAAGGTTTAATGTCTCATCATTATTCTACACAGAAGTGAGTAGTGTCGTTTCACATCCTTGGTTTCCCAATGCTGCTCCAGAAAGGCACAAGTGTACCCCAGTACTGGATAGATGCCTTGGGTACCTCAGGACACCTCAGATGACACCAGACATGCATGACTCAGCAACTAAGCACTGACATTAGGTTATGTGAGGATGAATCCAGTCTATCCTTTCCACTAGCTCTCAGGTATGACCTAGTACTGCAAGACTGAGGCTCTTCTGTGCTTCTGTGAAAATGCAGTATGAAGTGCTGAGGATATTAAAGGAGGATCATCACAGCAAAAGGACAACTGAGCAAGTATTTTAGAACCACGATTCTGATTTTAGCAACCTATGCATGGTTTCTGCATCACTTTAGGGCCCTACTGACCTTTAAGGTATTGACTACATTATACTCTTAATTTCTATTTTTATTTAAGAATAACATAGTTTTAAAATATAGAAGGGGGGGAGTCATACAGAAAAATCACTCTTATTTTTAAAAGACATGTTAATACTTATTCCTGAAAAAATTAGTGAGGTGACTTTCTAACTTCTCCCCTTTTCTATATAAATAAGAATATGGGTCAGTTAATGCTCAACTTTTCAAATTATGTATCAAAGTAGATGCAAGTTCTTGTTATTTTTAGTGTCACCTCAGTTTCTTTTTTGCCTTCTTCAAGCCTGCATTTTATTTTATCTTAATAAAATAAAAAATTGTGCAAACAACCTGAACTTTACATATATGAATCATATCTAATATGAGTCCTGTAGGATTGTAATGACTACGGTTTCCATTTGTTCTAAGTTTTCAGACTTACCGATATGCATCTAGGTATGCTGACATACCCAAATACTGCAGGCTACCATTTTTTTCCAGAATGGCTTTCAAATGCCCCAGTTTAAGAATTTTTAGGGCCAGCAGAAATATTAAAAGGGATAACCAATAAATTAATTTATGCAATTAACTGGGTAAGGTTGTTGCCTTTATAGCAAAACAGCATTGCAAATCCCAGTTTTCACCAGGTCAGCAAACTGATCTCAGCTTGGATCTTTTAATTCCTGTTGATGGGCTGCTCTAATGTTATTCAGCTAAATACCAGGGTCATCTTGATCTCTAATTATGTGGTTGTTTCCAAAGTACAAGCTATTTCAAGGGAAGCCTAGCCTGTTTATTTACTGATGCACGTCCAGATGTGCTTTTCAGACTTTAAAGAACTGAATCAGAAGCAATTCAGATAAGTTCTACATGAATAATTTATCTTGTTCTTACACATTTTTAAGAGGAGAAGGGACTCTGTATGTTAGCATTTTGCCCATGCAATAAAAAACATTGCTAACTGGGACTTGTGTCATAAATGTTTTGGTCACTGGCTTGTCGTGCTTGCACAATAGGTGTTTCATTATTCAAAGGTATGCCAGATTGTTCAAACTTACTCAGGAGGTCAGAAAATCTGGATGCCTGCTGATTTGTGAATGCCATCAGTAATTTTATTTCCCAACTACTGCTGGCTTTGAAGCAAGTCTGACATTTTCAATAGAGATGGAAATGCTCCAAATATCAACTGCTTCTCTGTTGTGAGATGACACATTAGAAGATGGTTTATTTCTTTTGTGAGCTCATGTGCTGAACATGTAAATATTGGTGCATCAAAATTCACAATGTGAGACAGGCCCTAAGGCTCTACTTATAGTCTCAAGCACTCCCTTGTTAATGCAGTACACATGGCTAAGTGACGCGACAAGTCTAGGGTGCCAAAGTCTGATTAGTTTCATCTAGTATTATGCAATGTCTGTATGAAACTGTAAGCCACTGTTCAAGCAGGAAAGAGATTGGCTGCCTGAGAAGGTGGTATGTGTCATCCCATGTCACTGAAATCTTCCTCTGGAGCACACAAAGCAGCACCCAGTTCTGGACACTTGTTCAAGAAGAATGAATTGGGGCAGGTACTAAAATATACGGCTAACATGAAGAAGGGAATGAAGAAATGTTTTCTGAGAGAAGTATGTAAGAGCCTGTCTTCTCCAGCCTAATGACAGCTGAAAGTAACATGACTGTTGCTTATAAATACACCAAGCAGGTAAATAGCAGGGAGGGACAAGAGTCGCTTAAGTTTAAACACTAAGTTGGCACAAAACCCATCAATAAGTTTAGGCTCTAAATTAGAAAGAGATTTTTGACAATTAAAGCAGGGATTTCCTGGAACAGGCTTTTGATAGAAGCATTAGCACGTTTTCGGGTAGAACCTGGTAAACTTACAGAACTTGCTAAATTCATGATGTGCCTGAGTAGGGATTAACTAACCAGAACTTTGACCACCAGCTATAGCTCTTTTTCTGACCGTATATATTCAGAAAAAGATGCTGCTTATAGATTTACTCAGGTTATAAAGAATCTCAGAAAGTCCAACCTCCAGCTGGGTCTGAAGACCCTCAAAGATGGAGAGAGAGTGCATCACCTCTCTGAGTAGCATCTTCCAGTGTTTGCCTATCCTCATAGAAACATCCACCTGGATTTCTCTTGTTTCAGTTGATGCCCTTTTTGTGTTCTTTCACTGCATACTGCTGGAAAAGCTTGGCTCTACTATCTTAATAACCTCCCCACAGGAACTGGCTTAGCTGCAGGTTAATTGCTCCAAAGTCATCCATTCTCCATGCAGAACAACTCCACTCCCTCTGTCTCTCCTCACAGGGGAGGTGCTCCAGCCCTGAGCCATCATTGTGTCCATCTGTTGAACTCACTCCGAGTACTGATGACTCTCACACTGGGAGCACTGAAACTGGATACAATGCTCTAGATGTGGTCTGTTAAGAGCCAAGTAAAGGGGATAATCCCTTCCTTGGATGCTTTGTTGGGTTTGTGTCTGGGAGGGTGTTGGTGGTGGGGAAGAGGGCTACTGGCATGGCTCCTGTAAGAAGCTTCAAGAAACAACCCTGGCTCCCAGTCGGACCTGTCTCTGGCCAAGGCCAAGCCAACCAGTGTCTTTCCAATAACCCATTTAAGAGGGAAAATCCTGTTGGGCAAGTTCCTTTTTTTTGGGAGCTCCTTTTGTTTTGGAGAGAAGTAGAACAGAAAAAAGACAACCATACAGATCCCCAGATATGTGAGGAAGGAGTGGGGGAGGCACACCAGAGTAGCCATTCCCCTTTAACCTGTGGTAAAACAGCAGGCTGAGCCCTTGCAGTCCTCAGAGATCAATTGTGGAGAAGGGTCCCACCTGCAGCCCGTGGAGGACCCCACTCTGGAGCAGAAGACTGATCGCAAAGGAGGACGTGACTCTGAGGGAAGCCTGCACTGGAGCAGTTCATCCCTGGGAAAACCACAGCCTGCGGAAGGGATCCATGTTAGTTGGAGAAGTTTGTGGAGGACTGTTTTCCATGAGAGGGACACCACATTGTCACAGGGCAGGTCTTTTCTTCCTGAGGAGAAAAGAGCAGCAGAAATAACATAGAACAGACTGGGACTGACCACAACCCCTCTTGCCCACCTTCCTACATCATTGGGGAGGAGAAGGCAGCAGAACAGGAATAAAGGAGGAGTGGGGAAGGTATACTTATTTTAGATCTGTTTCTATTTATCACAGTTCTACTTTGATTCCATTGGTGAATCAGTGGTGGTTTTACTTAAATTAAAATGATGTTGTTTCTCCAAGTCAGGTCTGGCCATAATCAGTGATTGAGCCCTTCCTGTCCTTTGCCTCCATCCTTTGAGCCTTTTGTTGTATTTTTCGTCTACTCATCCCACCTGAGGGGGGTAGGAGTGAACAAGAAACTGTGGGATGTTTAGTGCCAGATGGGTGGGCTCAAACCATGACAGATATACTGGGTTTGATCCGGTCAGGGCAGCCTAAGAGGCTTTTGTGCTGCTTTGCTGCCACGACACTGCAGGCTCATGCTCAGCTTGCTGTCCAGCAGATCCCAATGTCTCTCTCCACAAAGCTGCCCCCCAGCACTCAGTCCCCAGCCTCTATCATTGTAAGGGGTTCTTCCTCCCCAGGTGCAGGAATTTGCATGTGTTCTCTATGAATTTCACAAGATTCCTGTTAGTCTATTTCTCAAGCCTATCTAGGTCCCTCTGGAGAGTGGCCCTGCCCTTTAGCATCTTCATGTCCTCCGCAGTTTGGAGTCATCTACTGACTTGATGAGAATACACTCTGATGCCTGCTCCAGGTCACTGGTAAAGACTATAACAAGACAGACCCAAGGACAGACTCATGATACTCCACTCATTACTGACCTCCAGGTGGACAATGGCCCATCAATCACTGGCCTCTGAGCCCAGTCATGGAATCAGTTTTTTGCCAATATGGTTGCCCACCCATTCAGAATGTAGCACCATAACATAACAGAACGTCTTGACTTGATTTTTGGTTCTACCTTTCTAGTTCTCATTCCAGCTCTTGCTCAACACTGATTGTTTGTCATTTCTTGAAATTTGTAGAGAAATTTTTTAAGGAATGATGGGTCTAGGGATCAGAGCTGGTTCCAATTTCAGAGTTGAAAATCAGTGTCTTTAGTGGGGAAAAATGAAAAGACAACCTTGATGATAAGGTAATTTGTTTGAGTAGGGGAGAGTCCCAAGGTATGGGTTTCTCTCATCTCATGCTGGGTGTTTAAGAAGCAGCCAGTCATCCTGGACTCCCATGATAGCCAACGGAGAGGAATAGGTTTCACTACAGGGTGATACATTTGATCTGTTTTAGACTTAGGGTGAACTGCATCATTCACTGGGTACTCTTATTTCTCTCCATGGACCATAGAGAAAGTTCTTTGTATGCTTGAATTAGGACAGATTGACGTGCTTCCCCATTACCTGTATCACCCAGGAGTTCCTAAGAGATGATCTCAATATTCTAGCCCTCATTTGTGATTTGTGTGTGCACGTGTGTATAAAGAGCCTAAGCCATGGTAGAGAGCTGTAATTTAATCATGTTAAATAGAATATGAAAAGCTCAAAATTATATAAACTAGTTGTAACAGTAAAGATGCATTTTCACCTTTTGAAAAGAAAAATATGACTGAACGAGTAGGAACATAAATAAAGTGAAACTTATTCATAATTGTTCTTTATTCAGCTGTATGTTAGAATAGTAAGTTGCCACCTCCCCCCTTTTTTTCCCCCACTGTGTAAGGTATAACTTGTTTATGTATGTTCAGCAAAGCTCCAGCAAAGTAATTCATTAAGCTAATATGTTTCATCATTTCTTTTATAAATATTGCTGTTAGTAATTTTTTGATCAAAATTAATGGATGCCCTTCCTGAGGGCTCTTAGATAATGTTTTTTTAGATTAATTGTTTATTTTGTTAAAGAGGATTTACCAGTTAGGAAATGGAGTAGGAAACAAGTTGCTGACTTCATGAAAACATTCTGCAATATCTACGTAGCAGGGAGAATGCTAACAGTATTAATGTCATCTAAAGATCAGTTTAACCTATACATTGATTTTTGAACTCACAAACTTCTTGGCCTACTCCAAAGTCCTATGTTCTGTATTTATATCTTTGATTTTGCTTAAAACCTTATTCAGAGTTCCCTATTGGGGAACTATTATCTCAGAAGAATCTTTTCACAGAAGTTCGTCAGCATGTTTCATTTATATCTTATTTTGATTTGAATTTCAGCCAGAGATAAAGCTATAGTTACCTTACAGAATTAAACCCATTACCTTCTCATGAGGAAAAGATGCATCAATACAACTTCTGTACAAGCAGAACAATTCTTCCAGTCCTCAGAGGTATACTAGCAAAACATTAGTAAACCAGGCATAATGCCTTGTGCTGCATTTTAGTATGTTATATAGAGCTCTTCTTCAACAGAAATTTCAGTAGAATTATGATGCATAACTTCCACAGGGTGGAAATTGGGAATGAAAGACCTTTCGGCAAAAAGAAAATCCCAGACACTGGTAGGATCTACAGTGAGCACATCTGAGGCATGTCTTGTGAAGGGGAAGCAGTTAGTCTCTCTTTATCACTGGTGCCCCAGAACAATCAGCAGAAGAAATGCTCACACTCTGATTTCTTGCCTTGTATGCAAAGCTCTATATATAACAGAAAAAATGACATATATCTCATTTTTAATATATTCTAGGTTCTTTCTTGATACTGAGCTGGCATGGCCTGACCTGAACATTCATCTTTTCCTGGCTATGATCACAAAATGCTTTAGCTATGACATCAAACATACAGCGGGATAGAAATTCTATTACCATTAGAGATTACACCACAAAAAACTTTGATGGAGCCATATGTACTTCACATCATCCTTTTTCAATATCTCACAGTAATGCTACCTGAGTTACATTTCCTTTAACAACAAAGTTTGTGCATGCGGTGAAATTATACTCTAAAAGCCACAGCTACCTCTTGAAGTATCGTGCTCACTATCTTGCTGGTTCTATTGGCATAAAAAAGAATGTCTCCAGCATTTTTACTTCAAAAAATGTTATGAAATATAGAAAAAAATATGGCTAAACTTAGTTATCTCAATACTTAATGACTGGCAACAAGTTCATTTTGCAGGCTGCCACTGAGGAATATACCCAGGGTAAAAATTTGCATTCAGATCTTTTACTAGTCCTCATCTCCTCCTCATGGCTAAACATTGGAGGCTTTTTTTCTATCCTTTCATGGAACTAAACATGCTGAACTATTTCTTACTTTGTATCTCTGTCACTGACACGTGCAGTCTTACTATGAACACAGCCATCCATAAAATAGCTATCAAAAACTTTCTTCAGGCCCTCATCTTAGACTGCAGGGATATTGCAAATTCTCCACATCTTCTCCGCTGCACTGCAGGAGCGATATTTGTTTCTAATCTTAAAGCTCTTTGCAATGTCTCCTGTCCTTGCTACTGTTCATTCATTTGTGGGAGCCTGCAGTCTTGTCATTTTGTATGTTTTATTTGTAAACTTTTGATCTTTTTTTCCATGCTCTCTGTAAGCCTCTACATTTTTTTTCCTGTTAAAAGTTCTTTGTAACTGTTAATGTATAGACAAGACTTATACTTGCTAAGTTCTCAATATGCCAAGGACGATACTGGATCACCGTTTACCCTGCTTCTCTGTTAACCTGTATTTGCCTTTCTTTTTCTGTAAGGGTAAGGGTAGGGACCCCGGAAGGGCCATAGACCATCTATCTGTTCTGCGTTACTGCACTGACAAGCACCACAGGGTCATAATGTGCCTAGGGGTCTGAACAGTGTCATGATCATAAAAATTACAGCTGGCAACAGCTTTAGGAATTAAATGCAAACCATGCTCAGTTTAAATAACATTAAACCTAAAGACAAACAAATCATGGTAAGTAATAGGAAAATAGCCCCTAATCTGTCCTTCTGATTTTGTTTACCTACACATCAAGGGAATTTTGCCTATCTAGCAAAATTTTGCCTGTTAGGCCAAATACCTATACAATATAACATAATTGCACTATATAACATAATACAAAGGATTGTGAGAGTTATTTGCTTCCCTTTGTTTACAAATCTGGATTTCTGTATGTTCTTGAAAGAATAAAGGGGGAAACTTCATAACTTTATCTGGGTACAAAACAATAAGAATTAGCAGAGAAATCAATGGAGAATAAGAACAATTTCTGTTGCTGAGTGCTTTGAGGTAGTGTGTCCAGACAGCAGAATGAAAATGTTTCCCTTTTATACATATGTAATATTTATAGCTGCCTTTTTTTTTTTACATTCCAGACTGCAGGTTTCCAGAAATAGTCTTTCAACAAGGAATGTTATTAAACCTTTAATTTTTTTTCCCTTGCAACTATAATATTCTTCCCACAGAGGGAAAGCTCTTTCTTCTTTGATACAGTGTGCCTAATCATTAGTTACTTTCCTTTTCAAAGCTGCAGACTCATTACTAAAATGTGAGTAGCTAGCACTTAGACTTCTAACTGAAAGCCACTTAAAGCCATTAGATCTATGAACCCTGAACTCCTGTGTACTCTTACCATTGTTAAGATATAAAGAAACTGTCTTGTGGTGTGGGTAAGTATATCCGCAAAGCTTCTTTGTGCCACACAGCACTGATTTTATAGACAACTGCATGTTATGAGAGAGAACATGAAATACTTGTAGAGAACAGGGCATTCAATATTTGCAAATTCTAGAAAAGCAACTGATGAAATTTTGTCCGACAGATGGTAATGGTTTAAATGCCAATAATAATTGAGCTTCTTTCCGTGGCCATAAAGATTGACAGCAAGAATAAAATAAACCAATACAAAAGTGAAAGAAAGCAAAATTGTCAGAATTAATTATTTTGGTGAAGTCAAGAGTACAATTCATTGTCTAGGTGCTTAGGCAAAAAAGAAAAAAAAATATATAAAAGAAATAGCCAAGTTAAACTGGAAGACAAGAGTTTTATAGTCTATTGTGCCAGGATACTAGCCTATTCTTCAGAATTTATAGTTTTTTGACAGAGTAGAAGATAACCAAATCATCTGGGTATTACACTAAACATTAGCCAGTTCAAGTTAACCCATAGCATTTGATTAGATATATACCATGGCTGATTTGATGCTTAAGGCAGAATTTATTTTAAGCAGTTATAAGTAGGCCAGACAAATGCTTTTGTGTTCTGGAAGAGCTGAGCAAAATGTCTTGTGATGAACAGATTGAAGAAGCAAGGCAATGCAATGGTGCTGATGGCTCAAAGGAATCTTCTTGGATAGAGCCCTAATCCTGTTACAAACTTGTTCTCTTCTGTTGAAGGTCAGACGCAGTAAGGTTCATGCAGCCATGCCTCCAGCATGGTGAGAGAGCATGAACTCCCTCTCACTTCCATCTGCCATTGTGGTGGATGAAGTGTTATTGCTTTAAGAGTTTCACAACCCCATACTGGTCCTGGACATTATCACTCCTCAGCGGTTTGGATGTGGATTTTATATGATATGGAAGGAAGGCTTCTGTGTTAGTGCTGTAAGAGATGTGTCCTTTTTATGGTGAGATTCTGCTTAGATTTGGAGAGCCTAGATAACGTTAAGGCATAAAAGTCATTCCTTCATGCTAATCCAGTGAGAAGGGTGATGCCACTATGAAGTAGGAAGATAGTGATTGTAAATGTGCAAGACCGATTAATGAATACCACATATGATATTCTACACAAAAGGTGCAATGTAGGGAAGACTTGCATCAGACATTTACATTGCAGAAGTGAGATCTGAGAAGAATTAGAGAAGATATGTATACTAATTCCTTCCATTGACCTAAACAAAAATATTTTTTGCTTCACAAGAAACAAGCCTCAGTGAGAACGAACACTGTAAGCAATGTGATGGATCCCAGCACAAAATGGACTTTATTCACTGGGCACCCAGCAAAAATTTGTCTGGGTTTTATTGCATAGTATAAGAAAGGGATTCTCCTTCTGCAGGCTGCTGTCAGTGACAGAGCCTTTTTTAGCTCTTTCTGTCAAAAATCATGCATGCAGTTGAAATAGGAACCAACACAATTACCAACGCTGATCTGTTGAGTTATAAAACTCAACAGGGTTGTGTTTTGGAAACACCCTAAATGCAGAGTTCTATTTCAAAAAGGAAGCTCCTCATATCATGCATTGCTTCTCATCTCCAATTTATTTCATACTGTAGTTATTTCTGTCTAAATGTCCTATTTATAGCTTATATTTCAAACCATTTCTCTGGTTTTTAAATCTTGCTGTTGCTTTGCTATTCATATTTCCATTTTTTTCCTATCATTGAGCTTATATTTTTTCCAGTTATAATTCCATGGACTATGGAAAACCTCCACATGTAATTTTCTAAGTGTGCGGTTTTCCAGTTTTTTCTCTGTGAGCCACATGCAGATACAAGCACCATTTAATGCAACTTCATTTCTGTCGGGCAGATGACTGTACTTGGAAGACCTTTGATTTACAGACAGCTGATCTAAAGCTGTTGTGTCATCTGTTAAAAGAGACATT
>NW_010424317.1:19184-19807 GCF_000710305.1 Buceros rhinoceros silvestris
TTCCTGCTACATAGACTTTGGATATACAAACTGGAGTTTTTCAGAAGTGTTTGGGTTACCTCCAAAAAAGCTTCCTGTCAGAAGATGTGGGCAGTTGTCCTTTTTATCGTCTTGGTGCTTGTGATAGCTTTGCTTGCTGTTTACTTTTTTTCTGGCTTCATATAGTGTCACATACTGGTATTCTATTTTTTTATTTCAAGATAAAAAAAAGTGAAAGGAAGGTTATCTTTTCCTTTATTAATTCTGTAACATGACTTTCAATAATTAATAGAGCTGCTTCCCTGCCGTTTACCTTCCCTCCACCCTAAAAAAGCAAAAACAAAAACACAAACAAAACCAAAACTCATTAGGATCATTCCTGGTTATTTTGAAAAGCAAATAATTGAAATACTTCGTAAAAACAGGTGAAAGAATATAATACTTCTGGCCATTTTCATTGTTAACATTACATACAGCTCAATCTTTTCCTGACTGCTGCACCGGTAAGTGCACATGTAATGACCGGTGCTGCTGAAGCCTGTCAATTAGAATTCATCTGAGCAGCCCAAAGGAATGCAGAGCAAAGAACATTTTTCTGCTGAGCTACACAGGAACACTTTGCAGCTCCACTTAGTTCTTCCTGC
>NW_010424317.1:19901-45454 GCF_000710305.1 Buceros rhinoceros silvestris
CTGATTTCTGCATAAAAGCTAACCAGCTGGAGAGCAAACCACGCTCCTCAAGGACAGACAGAAGAGACTTGCACCTATGGTGTGTGGATGTCTGCAACACTCTTCCAAGAACTCTTTTGAACACAGTGACCTGATGCTTAAGGAATGGAATTTGCTATCTTCTGACTGACTTTTCCTCATTAAAGAAGCAGTTTTGGTCCAAAACATGATTGGGGTGGGTTTTTTCGGACTAAAAAGTTTCAGATAATGGTTTTCCATTTGCAGTTCATTCATGAATTCTCTTGTGGTTCCCATACTGGCTCTGGTCACAGTGGTCACAGTGATGCAGTATCTATCAATAATAAGCAACATAAGCTTTTACTGCTTGTATTTTTCAAAGGACAGGACGTAACTAGGCTTTTTGAACACACTAAGATAAGCCTGGGCTCTTCCCCATCACCACCTGAAAAGCTGATGTGCATACATACTTCTTGTAGAGTAAATGATTATTACTTCTGCAGATGGTTCTATAATTAGAAGAGTAGTAAACACAAAAGGAAATCAAATGAAACCAATGGTGACCTGAGACATGAGAGCAATCAGTTAATCAGGGAATAAACATGGTATGGAACCAAGTAAGTAAATTAGATGAAGCAAAAGCTGAATCAGACAGCATGGGGAGAAAATAAAGAACATAAATTAGCAACCTTCCCCACAGGACTGAGTAATCCAAAAGTCTTGTGACTATACTAGTGAATGATCATGCAATTTTAAAGCTGCTATGCAATACACAAGTGCACAGGGACAGAAACAGTGACATTCTTCTGATTCAGGAATTACATTTTTTAATTTTCATGTTCTTTTAAAGCAACAGGATTTGTTTGGAGGTTTGCTGTATAAACTATATGAATCTCAGTAATTCATCAATTTACGGTCTTGATGCAGAGAGATCAGAATAACAAACTGCAAATCTTTCCCAAACCACTGCCACAGGCATTCATCCATTTTTCTTCCAAATCCCTCCTCAGATGTCACTTCTCCCATAGAAATCATAAATACTAACTTATTCAAGTGTTTCTTTCAAAGAATAACTTCTGGACCTCTAATAGAATGAGTGCTTTATGACAATACTATTCTTTGTCTTGAAAAATTCTGATATATATTCAAGAAATGCATTAAAATTTGGTATGCAAATATATCTGCAATTGTTATTCACTCAGGTGAAATTTTAACAAAGTATGAATCTGTTGACCAGATGGTGGAAAGCTGAGTTTTACAGTTCTGTGGTTTTGGATCCATTCATGCAAAGCTGAAACTACAAAATAATCTATTATTAGATATTTTGCTAATTTTTAATGATGGCCCTTATCAGCCTGGAAGATTCACCTGGAAATATTACCAAAGAAAACTATCCAGTATATCCTGCAGTTTTCCTGGTACACTTTATTCCATGCAGGCCTGAAGATGTCAATACATTTTACATTTTCATTCCAAGATACACGATCATATAATAAGCACCCCAAATGATAAGAAATTAAAAACAAAGCAACCCCCAAACTAGTTGCTATAAACAGAAAAGGATTAACTTTAAGGTCAAAAGGTTTGAGTGATTTCTTGATTTGCTCCCATCAGTTTACCTGTTTCAACTTGGAACCTGAGTGCAAAATATCAATTACTCATGAATAAGCAATAACTCTTAAAAAAAATGTAGGAGTAAATCAGTTGTGAGCTGGACTTCAAGATTCACTGAATTCCCTTTCTGCCATAATACTGCGTCCTTGCCTTCTCAGCAATATTTTTCCAGGACAAAAGATATCCAGCTTTCAGTCAGAACAGCACCTATTTTAGGTTAAGAAAAAAGCAAAAAGAAAAGCTAAGTTATGTTGTGTTTCTCTCTCGTGGTAGGATTTCCTGAGAGTTAAATTGGCAGTCATCATAGAGATCTTAAATGGCTCATCTTCTAGGGATCTCTGAATGTTGTAGTAACAAAATACTGAGAAGTAGATCTAGAAGAGAATATTGTCTATTAGACGTGACTACAGAATTTAATCCACTTTTCTTTCTTTTCTTTCAGGGAGTCTCAGGAATTAAAAAAAAAAACAAACTAATGCTTTTAAAATACATAACAGCAATTAATAGAAGGACTATAATCAAGATCTTTTTTTATTGCAATATCTTTTAGTTGTCACCATAATAGAGCAACATGAGAGACATTTTGGAACTGTTATATCGAATTAATATGTTAATCCTAACATTTTATTAAAGTTTTTGTTTACAATAATGTAACTTGCAGAAACGCTGTCATATGGCTCCTTTTTTTATATCTTTTATCCATGTTATTAAACTGCTTTTATACAGAGTGAAAGGCACCATGCAGTCTGAAGAGTCCTCGACATGCGCATTGAATCAGAAAGATGTTTTCTGAAGCAATCTCACTGATTCAATGGCCACTTGAGACTGAAATTGTCAACTGAAATATATTTTGTAATTTCATCTAGAGAAGATATTTTTTCCATAACCGCACTTGCTTGGCTGCTCTTATAAAGACAAGAACTAGTTGGAGAGAACCAAACTGAGGGAACCAAAAATGGTCAGAGGTCAATGAACCCATGATCCACAACAGAGGACTGAATGAACAAGAGTTTAGCTTAAACTTAAAAAAAAAAAGAGAGAAAGGAAATCACAAGGTATTTTTGTATGTTTCTGGCTTTTTATTCTTTCAGCTGTTATGCTGATCATTTAGGCTGCCTGAATTCCCTCTCTGGTAAGGGTCCAGTTAATAGTTACAATATGCTTTTTACAAACCTCATTAATGGATTTCTCAAATGTAGTTATCAAGCCTAACATAAAATTACACATAATGTTATACATAGTACAAAACTGCACCTACATAAACAGGAATTTATTAGTTTTGGAGTACTTCAAATATGATCTCAAGATATTAGCAATGTGGCAGAGATCTTCAGTATTCCCTAGATAATCATTAATAAAGCTCTCTAAGATTTTATTAAAATTAAAATTCTTAACTCTTCTGCAGCATGGACAAACTACAGATTTCAAAACACGTCAAACATAATTAAGCAATAGAGCTTCCCGTGAGCAAAGGAACATTATTCTCTCTATCTTACAAATGAGACAGATTAGAAGGATTGATTAAGAAGAAATCCTACAAGAAAATACTGGGTTGATTTCTATTATCTCGGTTAAATGCTGATAAGAGAAGGAAGGTTGTTATAAAGGTAAATGGAAGACTAAAGCATCTGCTAATGGTCACATATGAAATTCCTAGCAAAATCAGAACAAAAAGTACAAATAGAAGGGCAATTTTTTTTTTATTCAAGGTTGGAGGTAATATGCAGGCTTTTGTTCAGCAACATACTTCAGAAAATGCTTTACTCGAAGCACATAAAACATTTGTGTGGTGACAATGAACTGAGAAGGTGAATATGTATATTACTTAATCTACAACAATTTTCAAAATATAGAATGCCAAATCTAAATACTGAATTTGGTGCTTTAAAGAGAAAACCACAAAAACCAAAGATAAAAGGTGCAAAAAACTAAAGTCACTAGTCCCCCAAATATACGATCTTATTCATTCATGTCTGTTTCTGCATGTCCACAGCAGTAAAACCTAAGATGTCATACATTGTAGCACACCAAGAAGGATTTAGGATATGAAAAAGGACCTTAGCAAACTTTTCCATTGCTTTATGCTGTGTGCAGTGAAGTACACTGATGTCCACTGGGGCTGAAAACAAATTCACCTGATATTTTACTGATATGTACTGGAGTAAATAATTCATCATGCATAAAGTAGAAAGAAATGCCACGGGGAATGGGGCATACTTTTCCCTCATGTCCTACTCCCTCTTCCCGTTAACGCTGGCTGAGATTCACTTCTTTCCTGTCAAATTTGCACCTTCATGATGCTGTACTGACTCTTGTAAATTCTATCATAATTTGGGGCCTTGGATAAATAAGTGAAACAGCCTTTGGCATACAGTATTTGTATTTACTTAGTAAGATTTGTTTGTTCGTTTACTATTTCTTGGTAATAATCTAAAAATCTTTCTTTCAATTATCATGTAGAATTGGTGAAGCACAACCAGTTTCGTTTATAATCAGTGGAAAAATAAGTGGATAACATGTATGAATAAGAAAAAAAAAGTTTGAATAAAGAGAGTTCCTGACTTAAAAAAAAAAAAGAACTCAACCAAGGATAATGTGAGAGAGGCAAATCTGCATTACAGTTGTGTGGGTGTCTCTGTTACATTTCGGTCCTTATATAGAAGTATTTCCACCCAGTCGCCCACCATTTTAAGAATCTGCTATGTTAACGGTATCATTTCCTTCCCCTTCAGTTTTTAGAACTTTCATAAATGCCTTTACTTCTGATTCTGTTCCTTCTGACTCCAGAGTTTTATTGTGAATTTCAGAGAAGATCCTTAGTTGGGAATAATAATAATTTTAATATGTATTTACTTCGATATCACAGTGATTCTTTGATAGCATCAGTCAAAAGCATTTACATACTGCAAATTGTGTGAGTATTCTGTTTCTACTGCTGGCTGTTATAATACCTCTTCCACATAAATTCATGCCAGTGATTTTTTTCCTCAGCTCAAAGAGTCAAATTTTTTTCTTTCATCTTCTTTCTCTGTTTCTGAGCCAAAACTCTGAGGAGGTTCATTCCACAGATAACTCAGTCAAATCCACTACCAGCAAGACAGGGCACAACTTCCTACTCTTTAGTACAGATACAACCACTCATGAATTGTACCATTGAACTTGAAGCAAAAGCACACTTGTTTCCAAAAACAATGATAAATTTCACAGGTTCATATTACAGAGAGGATAGTCAGTTCCAAAATATGTTCATAACTTACTAAAGAGAGAGTTTTCCTGATTAATAGTCTACTGAGATCTGCATTTTGTGCTTCCTTCCATTCATATGTTGTGTGGTCATGAATATAAGGCATTGCCTTCATATCAGTGTAATTTTTTTCACATTCCATCAAAGGAATGTGAATGTTTGGCATCTTTCTGTCTGGTGAACTGTATTCTATTTTCTTTTTCCATATCTGCCAAGTTCTACATTCTTAAATACCACCACAGAACTATCAAGAACTTTGTAACAAGAACTCACACTGAAAACACCTAGTCCCAGACTAGACAGATATTGACTGAACCACATCATTAGTTCAAAATTCAGAAAAACAAACAAAAAACCAAGCAAGTGATCTTCTCAAATATGCCTGTAACTTCAGGCATATTTCCTCCTAAAATTCAGAAGGAAACTCAGGACTGAGGAACAAACAAACCCTAGAGACACAAACAGCCTTTCAGAGTCAGACACAAACTACCTTTCCACCAAAAGATTTTGAAGTGTAATCTTCATAGTGTTGTATTTCTACTTGAGCCTCTTTCCTGGTAGCTGCACATTCAGTAAGTTCCTACAGCTTACATTTTGTTTTTATTCATGTCCTCCCTGTTACTGCTACTGACACAGATTGGAGCAAAATTTTGATGTCTATGGTGATTTCATAATAAATACTTTTTAGAAGACACAGGCTTGTTTCAACATACAGAAAGTTTACACTGTATATTTGTATTTTTTTAAATTATCCTTTCTCAGTTCCATCAGAATTCTTCCTCTTACTTCCTTTTTCTCTCCCCATACATTCCTATGTGGCAACTGTTTAAAGTACAGGATAGCTGAGTGCTGGTGTACCAGTAAGGATTGAAGCAACAGTTGATAATGTTCTGCCTAGCATGTATTTTCTGTTAAGAGTTTGGCAACTAAATATAAAGTTCTTTAAGTTCAGCAGCTCTTCATAACACATAGAGTTAAAGCCTCTGTGCATATGCAATGTCAGATCCATGAATGCTTTCTTTGTGTTAGTCATAAATCTGCTATATAAGCTGCCGCAAAGTGTAGTTAAGACAAAAAATTCTTTTAAGAGCTGAAACTTGTCCATCCTTCCCCTCCCCCAGTTTTAATCTGACAAGAAAACATGTAAGGTTTATGATGCACATCTGAGATCATTGAGTGGTTACTGCCACCTAGTTAATGCTGCACGCAAGGAGTTATATACAATTAGAAATGAAAGGCCAAGTCCTCAGTTGATGTATCTGACAGGAGATAATAAAAGATTATTAGGACATCCAGTCCCTTTTCCCTTAGGGAAAACTTGCTTTCTGCCATACGTTTTTTTGGTGTTTATTTAATCTTCTTTTAAAGGTTTCAGAAGGCATATTGCCAGTGATGGTTATTCCTCCAATCAACAGGCTGAACTTTCCATTTTCATTGCAAGCAAGTGGTACACCACTTTTCAAAGCATTTTGCCTCCATGTTATTTGTACAATCTCTGAAGTCATGAACAAAAGAAAGGAAAAAGCCTTCTGTTGCAGGCTGAGGGTAGGATCAGATTGTACCTACACCGTCCACATGCCAAAGGAAACCATTAGCCATTCCCAAAGGTGTAAGACAAGGATATCCCGTAATATAATATTAGCGTGAGCCTTTCTCTCTCAATTAGAGAGAAAGCAATAGTCATTTGTCATTAGTATCAACTTCCCACCAGTGATAACTTACTTTCCAATACTGACATGCTTCTTTCTACCCCAGTTTTTTACCAACTCCACCACATGCCTCCTTCTGAGAAGCTACAGCAGCAAGAAGTCAGAGCGAGCCTGGGCTGCATTTGTTCCCCTTTTTTTGCCTCTTTCTGTTTGTGCAATGTCTCTTCATGACAGTAAACTGAATTTCTGTGGAAAAGAGACCAGTCTGTGAACTCTGCTCCTCTCTGTTGCAGCAACGTAGGCTGCAGCAGCTGAAAGGGACTAAGAATTATTTTTCTAAGGCCCTGAACTTCTGGAGGCTCAGGTATTTTACAGTCAGAGTACTTCGAGTACAGAGCATAACTGGGGAGGAACACCCTCTTCCTCAGCAGGATCCAGATCCTTTGGAACAGTGCCTGCTTTATCCCATTAAAAATTAACAAAATGTGCAGACTATCTGCCTTGCCCCCAGATCTTTAAATCAGGCCAAAAACTTCTTGTGTCCAATCAGGGTTTTTTTGTCAATCCAGAAAAGGAGAGAAAGCTCTCAGAAGGACTGATGAGAACTCTGAAAGCTAATTACCTTTCTGACTGGAGAAAAATACAGCAAAAAACTGATTATAAAGGAGGACAATGAAAAATTAGTTGCTTTGTCTAAATGCTTCCAGTTGTTGATAAATGCTCACTGTTTAGTCTCACCAATTTTTTTCAGCCTGCAGCTGCAGAGCCAGCGTTCCTCGTGCCTTGCCATGACTGACGATCTGACTGCATGCCAGATAATCACCAATTCCTGCTCTGCTGTCTGCTTCAGTTATTTTTTTAAGAGCATTTTTTTCTCCTTTTCTTGAACCTGATGATCTCACACCGGAAATTTAGCTTTTCTCCCAAAGAAGAGGGTCTTTTGTGATGGCAACAGAGCACTCTTACAATCGGCTGGGAGTTTTCCTTATTTAGGCAAGAAAAAAAATAAGGTCAAGAATTGACAGAGTTCCAGCAGTGCTTAAACTCCTGCAGCACAAAAAAGCTATTTAAGGAGCAACAAAAACCTAAAGACACATTTACTCTGAGGTAATGGTGACATAATTTTTTGGAGAATAATTCCCAGTTATTTTAACCTATTTTTTCTTGCTGCATTCAAGACCAAGATGTGAATAGGATATAGATGTAAACTTTACATGGAGACAGTGTGTCTCACAAATCAGTGTAGAAACGACCAGCACAGAAACGGCTCTTTACCTTGACAATAAAGGCCAGTTTGATAGTTTATTTTCTTTACCCCTACAATGAGTCCATTGAAAAACCTTCATCATTTTTATTCTGCTTCAATGTCTTACAGTTTTCTATCCCTTATAAAGGAAATAAAGTTACTGAAGGCAATTTGGAGACTCTGAATGAGATCTTGTTTTGAAGTTTCATAATGATTTCATGAATTTATTTTGTACTGCAAATTACAGTCTCTTGATTGCTAACATGAGACATTTAGGTTTTTATTAGCATGTCTGTGGCCAAGAGTCTGGTCAAATTTACTTTAGCCATGATTCAGGCTTCAGCAGTGCCCTTATTTTATAAGTAAAAGATCCCTTTGTGATCAGAATATCTTCACCCTGCTAATCTAATTTCTGTACTCCTATTTCCCACTTGACTGCTCCATGTCCTGCTCCACAGACATTCTTGGAGAGGAGCTAGTACTATTTCCTGTCCCATATAATATTATGGGCAAGCAAATCTACTTTTCACCATCATTTTGCCCTTCAGAAATACTTTTCAATGCAGTTCCTAGAATCTGAGTGTTGCATGAAGCAGTGGAAATGGTCCGGTTTCTCCAGTGCGCCACTCTCTGTGCTACTACATCCCCAAAGGAGTATATGACCATTTTCTCAGATGATGCAGAGAACAGATAAACCAAGGCTTCTAAAGCGCTGTACCAGGATTTCTGATTTCCCATTTTGACCCATCTCTTGCTATAGTGATTTCAAATTATCTTGCATGGAAGGCAGGATATGGTAATGAGGCTCAGATTTGTTTCAGGTAATTTTAACTTTCTAAAAGGTTTTTGTATCATCTAATTCAGTTATGGAGATGATAGTGGGAAAGAGGGAGAGAGACAGAGGGAGGTGGAGACAGAAATGGAGACAGACAGATATAGAAATTTATTCTACATTCAGTGGAGCAGGGATGTTCACATGCTGAGGCCAGTTCACAGTTTAAACATTTTCTTTCAAATGTGATAAACTGTCCCCTCCTGGTGCCTGTATCTTTAGGGATTATAGTGTCAGACAGAATGACTCACTTTAGATTTCTGACACATGGACAGAGAAATTTAGGTGATAGATATCACAACATCCTGCACATGGTAGCAATCCCAGAGCAAATAAGCTAAGGTTAGTATGTTGCCTTATACGACTGAAGTTTTTGTGAACTCATCACACTGTGTTCTTCAATAGTGAAAACATTTAAATGGTAAAGAAATGTTTGTCAAGAATGAAACCCTCCTACACAAGGATCAGTTACTGATTGTACATGTCATGTTCCACCCCCTATTTCTGAATTTGTTCTCCTGGGTGTCCCTGCTTTGTCCACACCTTTGAGAGACAAACATATGTAAACAGAAATGTCTCTCTTCCGCAAATCTTTCCTTCCTTACACCTGAAAAATAAATGAAGTCTTGCATGGAGAAACATGTATGTTACTTTTAAAAATATCACAGGAAGTCCTGCAGTTTTTCTGTGGATATAGTACTTTAAAAGGATAACTGGCATAATTGGCAGCATCTCCGTCTTGTTTAAAGGAACACAAGGACTCATGATGTTCTCAGTTACTCTGATAAGCAGACTCTGATTTGAATTGTTACAAATAGAAATGACCACTGGGTAGATCATCTTGTCTTTTCTGCTAATACAGCATTTTTTCCCTCTGGTATTTTCCTCAGTGCTTCACCCAGTCTAATTTTGCCACTTTTCTTGACAGAATATTTCTTTATCAAAAAGGTGTATTGATGATGTGACATTGTACTCAGTCCCTACTTTCCAGTGATTAGTAGAATTCCATTTTTTTCCAAAAACAATTATGTTTCACATACGTCCATTAAATGCCCACCTCCTTCCCCCATACCCTTCAGGAAAGCAATATCATTTTATATATTTTTTAGAACTTGAGACCAAGAAGTGTTTGTTTGGCAAATTCAGGCTGGGATGGTCACAAAACATTCTTGTAAAGGCTCAGGCTTGAATACCCGGTAAATATCATCCTCTAGTTATTCTAGCATATTTGGTCCTGAGATAAATTACAGACGTTCAAAAAAGAATGAAAACTAAAGAACTGAAGAAAATATTTGATACATATTTTGGGTGAAGGTTCACATTTGTTTTTAAATAATAAGCAGGAAACTGAACCGAAAAACTCTTCATTCTTGGTTATTTAACTGTTTGTGATACAGCTAAGCCATTGTATCTACAACACAAAGCTATTTAGAACTTTCATAATTTTTTCAGTAAACAGGAGTTATTTAGACTTCAGTGTTTTTTGTAATACAACAGCTGGAATTGACTCACTCCAGATATTCGTTTGCAAAACCAAAGCCACACTGATCTCCCAGTGCATGAATAAGACAAAACCAAACTCTTCCATGAGAATAATAATCACCACACATTTTTGATTCACATTTCCAAAATGAAACGAAGAAATAAATTGAAAAAATGTGAAAATAAACCAAGATTTCTTCAATCTATTTTCTGTCACGTTTTCCTAAAGAAATAATCTGGATTTGATTGTGTTGTTTGGGCAGATGTCTTTCCAACTATCTACAACGGATTTTGAACGCACTGGGCAATTTGACAAAAGAGATAAAGGACAAAGTCACAATCCAACAAATTTTGTGAAAATTGTTAGGTAAGTATGGGAAATAAACCCCAGCTCTCGCTGAGAAAAGGTAAAGGAAACTCGTCATCATACATTTCGTTTGTCACCAAACAGCTGCCGAATCAGCTAATGCATAGGTTTAGATGAGCCTGGAGGAAAGGGGAAGAGAGGATAATATAGGAAGACAATGGCATTTGAAGTGGTTCAGTATCTGTTCAGAAACTTTAAAGGAAGAAAATCAATAGGTAACCACACTACTTTAGGTTGACTGCTTACAGTTTGTTTATCCCTAAGTCAGCAAGTCACTTAATCTTCGTTGTTGATATTTCTTTTCTCCCTCATTTACTGGTGCATTCTGCTAATAAAGCTGTGAGAGGTGCACATCAGAGCTCAGAATCTTACCTAATAATTACCTAAAAATTCTACGAATGTGATCTTTGATCTAACCAGCTGAGTCCTGCCCTCAGCATAGTCTTCTGATTTTCAGCTTTTCCAATAACACATCATCAGGATTCTAACATTAAGCAGATAAAAAGCTTTTTTTGATATTTAGGATAAGTAGTTACTATTAGACAAAAATCATACATAATTTGCTATTGGTAATTCTACAAATACTAACTTAATTCTCATTCTACTAGTTCATTTTCTTAATCTTATGCTGGTATTATGAAAAGAAGTCTGTGAGCCAGAAGACTGGCTGTCTTATTCCTGGCTTGTGCCACTGGTTTGTTTTGTAATCATGAAGAGCTCATTTTACCTTTGTTTCACATTCTAGTCTTTGTCAATCTTGTTTGCTTATGAAAGCCACTAAAAAGAGGAGCACTCTCTAAAACACTCTGCTGAACGTTTAGACTCAATATGCTTGAAAGAACAAGGCTTTGGGCTCTGTTGTAATACTGTTGATGATATTTTGGTTGCTATTATTACACAACAAATGCAATTACTGTAAAGAATCTCCTACAGCTTTGTCAGGATCCTTTGGTAATGTATATATACGTAAGTCCCTTCTGAGATAAAATTATGTTTGACTTCTACCTCTTCTGTCTTCCATACTACAGAAAAACAGTGACAGTCTTTGGTGTCTTTTTACACAAGTGGAAGACCCTTTCATTTTAGATCTAATCCACCTCCCACTGTTGTAAATTTCTTATAGCAGGGGAATCCTACTAACAGGAGCTCTTCTTGACAAAGCTATTCAAGACTAGACATTGCATGATTATACTTCTATAGGATCTAAGAAACTTGGAAAATCATAGAAATTACTGAAAAACATAGGTTCTGATTTGTAGCTGGCATAATTGATTATAATTTGCAACATCATTCATTGTGGAAATTTGTTAAAAATCAGTTGTCCCAATCAGTGGTCTTGAATCCCTTGCCATTTAAGTTTATTGAAGTTGTCATCATCATCATGGCTTGGCTTCATTGACAAAGATTTTAATTTAAGTTTATTGAAGTTGTATAAGACATTTAAACACACACATTCCTTTAAAATAAACCACTTCACTATTTTGGATGAATATCGCTCTGCACAAAGAATGTACGTGAACATTTTGGACTGGTTAGTAAATGAACTTCCCCTGAGGCATTCAATTTTTTTTATGTTGGTCTCAAAGCTCCAAACTAAACCTAATTACAATGTTGCTGAAGTTGGTTAGGCATTTTGCAGGGTTTTCAAAGACCTTTGGGACATAATTCACAAAGGGACTTTGTGGACTGTGCTAACTTAAGAACACAACCCCAGATTTCAAATCCACAGGCCACTGCTCAGGTACTGCTTTAGCTTGGAAGGCATTTAATTTTCACAGCTGTTTAAATGCCAGGTGCTGCCTCATTCTCCTTCTGCCTGAGCCCCAAACACAGCTACATCCTCAGGCCAAGTGCTACCAAACTTCAACCTGCCCACAAAAAAAGTGAGAAAAGAGAGACAGCATCCTACCAAACTGGCCTGCCAGTGGGCTTGCAGTGACTTGTCAGAGTCCACCCAGCCCTAACCTCTGTCCGTGCTCAAGCGTGGGGTTCAGACACGTAGGTGTTCTTACCAATGTAGCCACCTCAAAATATGTACCTTGTTCAAAATATACCTTGTTTATGCATAGTACATATACCAAGATGCCTTTGAAAGTCTTGCCCTCAGTGAGCCCTCTCTCCCCAGCCCCGCTCCTTCTATGTTCTCTCTTCCAGTTATGCTACTTCTTTTCTACTATTTTTCACTTTGCTGCAAAAATTTGGAAAATTTTTTCCTGATTTCAGAGGTCCTTCTGAATCTTCCAACTTGCCTTGTTAACAAGTAAGCCAAACAATAACCAGACAGCAGTTGCCAGCAAAGATTAAGTGAAAAACCCATTTAGAGTTGTCTTCTAGGCTTCACTATCAAAACAGAAGGTAATTAGGCCAAGATCTAAAATGGTGTGATACCATTTGCTTAAATGGAGTTATATTTATTTAAAACAGCTGAAGATGTACCTCAAATTTTAATGACTTGTTACAAGTTCAGAGAATCTATAACACAAAGACACATTTTAGGTTTTAAAATTATCTGACTTTTTTTTAAGTAGCTGATCACTGATTCGAAACAACGACATTAATTGTTCTCATTCTTTTTACTTATGAGAGTACAAAATAATTTGTGTTATAGATCCAAGCACAGTGTTACAGCAATTTCTTCAGTGATTTGTTAGACTATGTGCTCTGGTGGTTGTCTATACCGGTGATTATTGTCAGCATCGCCTTTTTCCCTGGTGTTCGTTTCATACACAATGATTATAGTTATTATCATTACTGTAATTATTGTTATGGGTGTCAGACTGGTTAACAAGTTCTATAAACAAACACATGTTTTTTAAAAAATATTTGTCAAATGAAGCAATATAACATCACACTTCTTTCTACTCAAACTATTTTTATGATTTATTAGTTGTACCCTTATTCATTCTCTTTCATTAAAAAACATCCTACACACTGATGAGCTTAGTTAGCTAAAGCCTTGGCTTTTGGCTGCTGAATGGGAAACATTTAACAGTACCTACGTCTGTTCTTGTGAAACAAAGTAAGATGTACATTTAAATAGAGTAAGATAGGCAGAATGGAGATTTACTGAATGGCAGGTCACTACGATGACTTTCACCAGCCGTTAAGCTCCAGCCTTAGAAAAGCAAACAAGTCTATCACAAAACTGGAGGTTTAATACTTGATATATGACCCATCCTCTCCTCTTCTGGCCAAACTAGCCCTCAGGCTGCCTGCAGACCTGGTCCTCCTGCTCTGAACCAGCGTGTCCACAAGGCCGGCAACAGCATGGCAGGACAGGCTCCAGGGACATGCAAGACAACATGCCTGAGTGCACCCAGGGAGCAGGCAGTCCTTGGACACATCCCCTCAGGGTGGCTGGGCAGTCAGCTGGCCACCCCAGCTTTCAGCAGGCAGGTGGCTGCCAGCATGTGTGGTGCTTGGGGCAACTTTTGCAATCGCACATCACTGCTGTGGAGCCAGAGTCACTGAGGGACTGTCAGCTTGCTCCTGGTGTCCCGCTGGAAAAGCATCTCTGATGGGCACTGATGGAGAAATTCCATTGGTGGGGCAGCATAGAAAGCCACCCCACCTGCCAGACCCACCTCAAGAGACCTCCTCACGATGCAAAGAGAAGAATGGGTGCAGTTGCACACCACAGCTGTTTCCCCAGCCAATACAGCACTGGAATTAGTCACAGAAAAATATAATTTTGTCTCAAATGAAAGATAATAATTAGTAATTATAGTATTATCCGGAACGGTGAGGGTAAGGATAAGGAGTAGGCTATTCACAACAGTATGATGCTGGCCAGGAAACAGGTTCTTTCATTAGGAAAAAACCAAAGAAACTTTTTATTCCTGTATAATTTTTACAGACTGAGGCCCAAGGAGCAAAAGTACCATGCAAGATTTTTAATGCTTTCACTGTGCCTGTTGACCTTCCCCCAAGCTGTGAGGATTCTGATTCACCCGCAGCACATTTTCACGGCTGGTTTTACTCTGAGCTTCCAGATCTGCGGGAAATCTAATAAACCGCTTTGTGTATGTTTATACTTACAAAAGTGCTTAAGTAACAATGACAACCATGTAGTTTAGGTACATAATAACTTCTTCACTGCATTGATCTGGAAGGTCAAAGAGCCACTGGTGACAGTCGGAGCTATTGCGTTCTGATTCAGCTTGAGTTTTAGGGTTGTGTTCAGATCAGGTTTTATTTTATCTGATCCAATTCACCTACTATCCCTGCTGAAGATACAATTTCAGTAAGATGGGACTGTGTCTTTACAGATCAAAGACAGCCAGAAGGAAACCAGAGAACCAGGGAATGGAAAGTACAGGAAAGAATAGACTCTTCTTGCTGACACAATTAAATAGAAGACAGTTATTGAACCATTTAATGTGTCTCACCTCTCTGCATGAGAAAACCATAAATAATGTAAGGAGAGGGACTACTTTTCTTCACAGTGCCTGCACAATGTTATGTGTTGAAAATGACGTGCACAAGTCCCCATCTGTGAATAAATGTTTCGTTAGGTCTTAAGTTCATGCACAAAGAGAAAAAAAATTAAATAGAGAAAGAAAAAAAGAATAGTAAACAAAGCTCAGATTTCTATGATTTTATTTTAAAACACAGAGAAACAGCAGACAATATTGGTAGCTTTTGTAATTTTAATATAAAGTCTTAATTATGGAATTTCTGGAGTAATGTATTGGAATTTAATATGCCGCTCCCAATCTCTGATTCCTCTGAACAGTGTTCTTTCTTAGCTGTACTGACATCTGTTCAGTGTGAGCCAGAACAGGACGGCTGGTGCTCCGAAGTTCTTCTACATAATCACTTTTTCATCAAAATTTCCAAGTATTTCTTTTGTAAACACATCCAGAACATAATACACTCAAAAATAAGTTCATGAATAAAAAAAAAAGTTTTTAAACTTCCCGTTAAATACTCAGACACAAAATTTCACTCCCAGGGTGATGATGCTAGGCATACTCTCTCCTGCAACCATCACCTCCATTTCAGAGCAATCGCCAGCAATGTGGGAGATGGGTCACTTACTCCTGCTCCAGTAAACTGAATCAAACGACAGTTACTGCATGTAGTTGTGGGGAGCAGCGAGTGGAACCACCAGTAAATCCTTTCACATTATGTTGGCATATTTTAAAGCTTTCTAACTTTTTTTTTGACCCAGTGTGTAAAGTTCTTCCACAAGATTGATGTGTGATGCTGGGAAAACAGAAACTCAATCTGCACTGAGTTATACTGTCAAGACAATGGGATCACTGTAAAAAGAAAATACTGGTATTGTAGTACTGGTTCTGCTGGATGTTACTTGCAAAAATATTTGCCGAGAGATACCTAATGCTTCCTGACAATAGTAATTATTAAAAAGCCTGAACTGTATTAAAATGTCTCATGTTCTAAATTTCTCTTTCGTTTGCTAAATAATGGCTAATTCTCCCATAGGTTTTATTCTCCCCCTCAATACAATCAGTGGCCTCTATGTTCCAAAGCATTTAAAGAACATTTAAAGAAATGTTGTCAGTATTTCTGATATTTTTAGCACCATTTTAATGTTTGAAAAAGCCTACTGAATACTTCAGTTAATTTCTTCTAAATAGTCTTATGATTCTTAATTAAACCAGAAACATGAAAACGATACTAATTATCAAGATCCCCTTGCTCTCCAGATGGCCACTAGCTCATTCCCCCCTCTACCTTTAATCTTTTTGTTGAATCTTTCCAAGCTCTGGTCCTATTCTTTTCTAGCATATCTCAACAATGTATTTCTTATGTCTGAAGCATGGAGAGGTTGTTACTACTTTTCATATACCGGGAGGAGGCTGTGGTGGTGGTGGTGGCGGTGAGGTGGACAAGGAGAGGGAAGGAAAGGGTTATAGGGCTAAGAACTATTGCCAGAAGCTCTATTAGAGATCAGCCAAGTCTTGAAGTGAAGCGGAAAGTCCTGAGATACAACTGTTGTGCACAGGGCCTGGAAATGGAAGAACATTGCCAAGAATCTCTGCTCTGAGAAAAGGTTATTTGCAGATTTGTGAGATCTGATTTGTGCGACACTTTGGGATTACAATTAGATTTTATGAACTGGCAGACTCTTTTCTTAATCGCAACAGCTTTTAACGTGTCCTTGCCACATTTCCTGTCCAAGGAACCAGAGGATCAACTTGAATGTCTGCAAGAGAGAGTGACATAGATGCTACATCTTTCTGTTTGATATAGTGGATATGGTTTGTGGTCTGTTACAGCAAGAAGGTGGTGAAACCGAGGAAATTAGTTTGACCAACATTTACAGAGGGTAAAGCAAAATGCTGAAGTAAAAACCAAGGAACTTAGAGGTGAAATAATGGCTTAAAACATTAAAGCAAGCTTTAGGCAAGAGAAGAAAATGATGTCACAGTCTTTAGACAACGAGAAGATTTATAAATTTTTTACTATTCCAAATCAGCCAAGGTTGCAGGACACTGATCAGGTGGTACACCGCAGAGTTACCATTTGTCAAGGACAAGCAAAAACTTGCCTAAGAAGCGAAACTGAAAGGACACTGACCTGAACCCTACAGGTTTTTCTACAGGTGTTTCTAAAGTGCTCCTCCCCAGAGGAAACCAAAGCAAGGAGACCTGTGCAAGCTCCAGGGACAGGTATTCTTATTTCAGAGCACCGAAAACAAGAAAGGAACACTGAGGCAGCTTCCTCCCATATAAAGGAAACATGCTAAAACTGTGGAGCTTACTAGAAAGACAATGCTGGAGCACATTTTTACAAGAAGGGCCGAAAAGTCCATGGGCTTATTAATGGGCACTATGCCTGTACTGGGGTCCTGACAGAGTAATTTCATTTGGAGACATATGCAGGTGAGAAGGCGGCCATCCTGAGACTAGAAAGGACTTCTACTTCCTCCAATAAGCAGCACAGATTTTAGACTAAACTACAACACCTCGTGCTGCTTTTACAAAGGTTTGACCAGCCCATAGATCAAAGTACTAGAGCTAGGATTTCTGGGAAGCCAGCATGGAGAGAGGATTGTGATAGTGTGCAAGGGAAAGAAGACAGACTGTGAAAGCCACAGAAATGAAAGCAGCCATAACATGGATGAAATCAGCTACACGTAGGAAGGGAAGGGTACAAATTGAGGGCATGGAAGTGAGAAACTGCAAGGTACCTTCAAGGATTGTTTGTGGGAATTACTAAATTTGATGAACTGAAGAGACAGCAAAAGGTGTCCCATTCCCTGAGGGCGCATAACTGGTGACACCTCAGAGGCAGGATGGTGATTCCTTGCTGAGCTCTGTCTTAATGCATCTGACCAGATGCAAAAACAAAACACCAAAAGTTGCAACACTGGATCAGTCCTAAAAGAAGTCAAAGCCCAAGCACTGAGACCAGGGAAAAGAGAGGAGGCTTACTGTGTGATCTCATAGGCAATTTACCAGATCAGAGCCTATAAACAGGCTAATTTTGACATCCATAAATGTATCCTCCCAAGCAGCGGACACACATGCCTCACTGATGCTTTTTTTCATCTAAGACATTATTCACACAGTGCAATCTGATACCTGTTTGGGCGAGCAGCCTGCCCAAAGATACTTGTAAAATCAGGGAAAGCGAAGACTCAGTATAATGTGTCATTAACGAATATACTGGGTAATGATGTGATCTGAAGTATATTTACACATGCTTGTGTATTTTTGTAAGGTGCTTTGTTTCTCTTTAACTCTACGATGACGCTTATGAAGAGCAATGTTCTCAAGTACCCTGGCATGCAGCGCAGTGATCTGAAGCTTTATTCACTGAACAGTACAAGATTCACCCATTTTAAGGCCAAAATAAACCACTGGAATTATATAGCCTAACCTCTTGTATGACTGCAGAAATAGAATAATCAGGGCAAACAAGAGCTGCTCTTGGCCCAGGTCAGACAAAACATTCAAATTCTGTCATTGACCTTGCTCTGATATCCCTGTTCTTTTCCATTGAGTTCCCCTTTTTGAGCCTTCTCACCTCCCATGTAAAAATAAAATAACTCAGCAGAGAAGCCGCACAAAGTGAGCCAACATGATTGCAAAGAGAGAGGGTGGAAAAAGGCAGTGTAAAGAGTGGGGGATACTGAAGAAAAGAGCTCAAGGGGCATTCGGTACCTCAAGTAAGCAACCTCTGTTATTACTGTCTCTCCTCATCCCTGCGGTCCTTTCCAACAGTGCAGGTGATTGCTACCAGGTCTGAGGAAGTATCGGCTATGATCTATCTTTTGCAATTTAGATAGCAGTAACTAAATAGATCTCATTTGTCTATTTTCAGAGCTAAGCCCCTTTTCTTGGAAGAATATCCCTGTCTTCAGTAAAACCACTTTCACTAAAAACCTCCCTTAAGACTGTTTCTAACCTAATATTAAGTCCATTTCACCCTTTGGCACACCACAGGAAGAGACAAAAAAAATGTTCGCTACGATTCAAGAAACTGAAGGATGCTGAAATCTAACCTGTGAACAACCTTTCCACTTTCACGGCTAAATGTTACAACTACCCTTTATTTCTTGACAGCCTGCATTCTTAGGTCTCAGGTGTAAATACTTTGGAAATCTGAGATGCAAGGCTTTCAACTATATGCTGAAAGCTGTAAATATCAGGCACAATTTCCTTTTATTTTAATGAGTGTGTTGTCATGGAAACTTTGCGGTGGACTCTGAGCTTCATACTCAAAACTCTTGAGGTTTCTGTCAGTTCCCTGACGGGTCCTGTCAACTGCTCTTTTCACAGGAAGTGATAATAAAAATCCACTTTCCTGTTCAGTGAACCTTGAATGAACTGAAGGAGAACAACCTCAAATCCACTTGCTTCCTCTCAGTCTAGATTTCATATGCATGACTGATAGCATGCAACTTAACCCTTTCAATAATTTTGTGAACTGCTGAGATATGTAACAGTTAAAAACTCTCTATTATTATATGATCTTGAAAGTAATTTGATTTTACATGAAACAGGTATAAAAAATTACCTTCATACAAATTTACAAATGCTGACCTCTAAGAGATGTTGGAGAGTTAAAAGGTAAAAGGACAAAGATTCAACGGTTTTAATCAGAATACTTTTTTTCTTCCCATATTTATTTCCTGAGCTTAAAATATTTCAAAATAATGGCAGAATGAGGTTAATTTCCTGTTTTCTGATTTTTAATATATTTTACTCTGTAACTTTCTTACTTAGATATGTCATATTAGTGAGCAAAAGAAAATAAAAATCCCTAAACATCCTTCTGTATTTCACAAGGAGGTATTTTTAGTAAGGTTCATATACTCAGAAAGTTCTCCTGCCGTACAATACCACACTGTTACAAAACTATCTTTTGAGAATTGTTCCCTGAGGGCTTTTATTGCTGAGAAAAAATTCCTGAAATTTGTCCTGAACATGATCACCAAAATGCCTGGAGATAATTAAACATCTATGCTGTAGTTCACCCCTTTTCACTCCTTTTTCACATTTCTCCATTTCATGGCTGTCACATTTCAACACATTGACCCAAATACTGTATATTATGCTATCTTGTCCCTCCCACAACTGACTTTGGATGTGTCTGCATGGGAATGCGAGGAACTGTTTGAAACACGTGTTACTGATGTTTGCTGCCTTGCGTTATTGAGTTTCAGTAACAATTGCAGGAAGATTTTGCAACTCTAGCAGCTCTGGCACATGTCCAGCCTCCCTGGAAGGTGAGCGACTCTAGCACATAGCATGTTAGCTGCTGCGCCCTCATTGCTACCCTTGAGGTTTCCGCTTTGCTGCACAGTCAGCTTCTTAACCTTACCATTTTATCTGAATATTAGGTACATTGAGAGGAATTTCAGAAACACTCAAGTGAACACATGAAACCCCACAAATGTTCTAGCTGCCTATCCACCACTAAAATAAACAAGAGAGAAAGCAGATTTGCCCACTCATTGCTGTAAATTCACATAATACTACTTAATCCTGCTGGAAAGCTCTTTATGAATAAAAAGTTAGAAACCTCTGCTTCAGCTGTTTGGAATTGATCAGATTACAAAAGGAGGGACAAAAACTGAAGAGGTATTACATGTCACTGACAAGTAATAAGCAATTCTTACGGGTTATGTTCAAACAGGTAAAATATTAAACGGGCTCAGATTCAGTGTTTCCTTTCTCCCATCCATTTACATAAGAAAACACGATGACCACCCATATGCGCTTATATGAAGTATACAAAAAAAGGAAAATATATGTATACACATTATTTTAAGGAACTCTATTGTCAGAGATACAAAATTTTTGCTACCTGAAACATTGCTGCCTTGACTATCCCTGAAATTCCTACAAGGAATATTGTTACTTCTAAATAAATCTCTTTGGGATAGCTGGGGCTTACTTGAAAACTAAACCATACTGTGAAGTGAACAAGACTAACCATCACCCAAGTAGACTGAAATCCTCCTGCATAGTTCAATACTTACCCCTTAAAATGGGGAAATTTTGCAAAAATGGAAATTTTGAGGCAGATCAACAGGAAGAAAAAAGTAGAAACACAAAAAATTTAGTTATTACTACCTGGTGTGAAGGTGTGGCAGAAACCTCTAGCCTTGGTGAAGGCTAGTCACAGCAACGGGAGTTACAAGATCCAGTTGATGGAAGCTTAAGGAAGATGCAATCAATAGAAAGAAGATATGAAGAAATTACCAGTAGATGTGGTGTGGTTTTGTCTACTAGAATTTTCATAATCAAAATTTTCTGTGATTCCGAAAGTTGTTTACTACATAATCCACAGCTACTATTCTTGAAAGCAGATCCAGAAGAAATACTATGGTCTCATACGGACAGCATGACTACGTGATGAAATGGATTCCTCTGACATTAAAGTCCAAGAAAATTATTATCATTTTGGGAACGGCTAAACCTTCAAATCCTTTCTCCAATTCCACAGCACCACCACAAAGAAAAAGTGGACAGTACACTGCTGGATTAAGCTTCACTGCTATCACCCTCCCTGAGCAAGTGAAATGTCTCCATGGTCAGATTTTGCTGTAGGTGTTTCTTGGTCTGTACTATTGCCTCAAAATATACTGATGCCCAGTTCGGGTGCAGTGACATCTCCCACAGCACTGTTTCCCTAGATCAATAGCAAAATTTTCCCCAGTGCCTCATTTTGCCTAGAAAGAGTATAAAAAAATCATCTAACTGAAAAATACAAAAAAACCCCAAAACTATTGACATATTTCACATAATAAATATGCACCCAGTTTATGTTCCTGTTTAGGATTTCCATACTGACCATTGGCTGAGGTTTTTTTCACTTGGTAAACAATTGAATAATGATCAGTGAATGGTTTCTAGTTTCAGATACTCTCTTTCCAGGACGTTATCAATTTAGTGTTTGCGTTTCCCATTTGACAGTGCAGTCCCTTCTTCATGTTAAACTACTTTGTGATGAAGCAAAAATTTGCATTTTTCTTTACACAGTGCAAGTACTCCCACTGACTTCAAAAGGCCTTGAAGTCAACGGAGCTGTCACAAACGTAAGTCATCACAGTGTCAGTCAGACCTTTAGGTAGCAACCATCCCATCTAGCTACTCTCAGTCAGAGTTTGAAGAAGGGTGGGGACAGAAATTAAACATTATATGTCATTAGGGCCCACTATGAAATTCAGCCTGCTTTCTGTTTCTTCTAATGGATGGCATTTTAATGAAGTTATTAGTAAGTTTAAAGATGGTTAAAATTAGGATCAGCAGTCTAATAAAACAGCATATTAAGTGTAGGAAGCATGAATCCTTACTTATTTCTGATTATACATCTCAGACACTTGTCCCTCAAACAGTTTATATGGTAGTTTTATAATCTCATCATACTTTTATTACATGCATAAAAACCCCAATTGCTATGACAACATGCTGAGACAGTATTTATAGTGTTGCACACAAGCAAACAGGCTGGAAAACAACAAGAAAAAAAATGGACACTAAGTTACCTCAATTTTTTGTGAAAAAAAAATCACATAATAAAGTGAAAAAACTTGCTTGATGCTACACGTGTCTCTGCCAGTTATCACTGGGGTGGTTGTATTTTGTACATAATAAGTGCAATATGCATGCTTTAAAAACTGTTTCAAACCTGCAACTTTATTTTTAATATTTACAGCGTAATTCAAAGTAGGATAGGTGGCTAAAGTCATATAAGGTGAGGCAAAGCTATTTCATTATGGAAAAGGGTACCGTAGTAGTAAGGCATAAAAATAAGACAGAGAGGCAAAAGCCTAGTTATAATAAATCATTCTGACACTGTAGTTAACATCACTCTGAAGAATTACGTGATGAAGCCTGGCAAAACAAAGGAAAATGTACATTGATGTTAATTCACACATAAGTGTTTTGAGCAAGCGAAACGAAAAATAAAATCTGACGTAGTAATTCAGTGGGTGATGGGAGTATTGTGAACTGGTGGCTACAAAGTGGCATCTTAGGTTAAGCCACCTGCTAGATGATTTCTTTATCTCTCTGGCTAAATGACAGGAGGAAATAAAACATCGCTTGCCACACATGTACATGTAATCTGATTAAGTGGATTTAGTATAACATCTTTTGGACAAAGGTTTTACTTTGTTGAAAACTGAAATAGAATTCAAAAAGCTGCCTAACTGGAAAATATACATTAAATAAAATGTGGATGCTTTCAAGAAGGGGTGGCTAGCTTGGATATAATCCAAGACGAATTCTGATCCTGGGGTTTTACATTTTGAAACCTACACCATGCTCTTACAAACTAGCAAAAATTCACCAAAAACAGGCAGAAATGCATTATGTGATACATGTACACTGGCCTATATGCAAATTATACATTTGGGGGGAGATTTTAGACAAACCCAAATAACTCCTTTAGTTAAACTAAGGATTTTTGAAAGACATGAAATCTGACTTTGAGTTCTTTATAAATGTATTTTAAGCTACGCTTATTCAATGCTGCTAAATTCACACTGCACTTAGAATTTACACCCCATGACACTGCTAACTGAGAAGAATGGCTGAGAATATTGTCTGAGATGCTTTATATAATGTGAATGATTTAAATAGCACAGATGAATGGAAAGACATGCTGCTTCTTTGCTGTGTCACAGCTGAACGCAAACCTCTACATTTTGCATCCAGGCATGGCAGCTCATCTACGATAGTAATGTAAACACAAATTCCCCTCCCAGAAATTGAGGCAAATCCTGCTCTGATCCTATCCTGTGTGCAGCTGGCATATGCTGTGTCGCTGGCTGATAACTGAATTTCACTAAAACTTACACTGCTTTAACGTTGACAGTTTTGCAGTACCCAGATTGGAAGACAAGTTCCCATCGTGCTTTCCTGTCCCAGCTGCTCATGCATATGCCCTCGCACCACCTCCAGGCAGAGCTGAGCTGGCACAACTCTTTGCAAGGCTGCCTTGCCACTCTGATCACTGAACTTACCTGGCTTGAAAATAAGGGGTCTTTTCCTTTGTGGTATTTTTGACCTGCGCTGTTTCATTGTTTCAACCAACGGTCCAACCTCATTAAAGTTTGTGCTAGTACAGCTGAGGGGATGAAGGGGTTGGGAATGCTTTAAACTTGCCATTGAAGTTGACGTATGTGAAGCTACACCTTGAGGACAGCAGCATATGGTATTTTCCCATATGAAAACAATACACTACCGCATTAATGATTCTGTATCTCCAACAATACTACATTTTTGGCCATTTTAGTCAATAGAAATCGGATTTGCACTGCCCACAGCAAGCATTTGGTAATCATCTTCAAAACAACAAAAACAACCTAAGTTTAAACAGTTGAAGAGGTATTTTACAAGAAAAATAAAATATTTAATATAAATTCTAATTTTTTCCAGTGTTTCTTTTAAAGCTCCTATTTCAAAACAGCAGTGTATGACTGAGAGTGTGAATCATCCCATGTTTATTTATGACTGAATGGAATCAAAATGTGTACCCTCCATTCCAGAAAACACACAAGGATTTAATCCTTATTTAAGGTACATAGTCCTAATTCAAGGTATTTAATTATATCCTAAAAAACTAATGGAAAAGCTGGTGTGGGAATCAGCAGAAAAAACCTGAAAGATTAGAATTTACTTTCGGCCAGTCAGAATGGTTATTTGGAATGTATGTCTTGTCAAACCAGCATGATTTCTCAGCTGTTCACTTTGAGACAAAGTGCCTGACAAATATATTTTTCATTCAGTTTTTTTTATTTCCATCTGCCTCTGAATTGCATAACATAAGCTGTCAGGAGCATTGGGGTTTAACTTCGTACTGCATGACACATTATTTTAATTATTTTAAGTAGATCTCAGGACGGGATTCCAGTTTAATGGAACACTCTATGTTATTCCGCAATTCTGTCATTGTTCAAGAATTAAAACAGTGTTGATTCTAAAGTATTTTGCAAGTCATTCAAAAAGAACGAGGATAATTACTGGACCAAAACAATCACATAAAGCATCTCTCATTGCTTGGTAAATTCACAGAATGCATTTAAATGTCACTAAATGCAAAGTGAAAAATCTAGAAAGAGGCAGACTGTACTTATAGAATGAAGGACTATATCCTGGAAAGCTGAGATTCAGCCGGGTAGTGCTGGATGAGTAATTCGACATGCATTCTCTGTGGTTTGCATAACATTCCTCTACGATGGCAAGAAAAGGAATATTTATAAGACTGCACAGTCAGTTGAGGCGAGTACTGAAATGTGGCATGGCATTTTCTTATTGCTATTTTTTAAAGATGACATTGAGAAATCATCCAGAAAAGAAGCCATAAAGATACTTAGAGGTGCAAGGAAAAGCCTCGCTTTGAGAGACTGTAACAAGTCCATATGCTTATTTTGTAGAAAAGCAGACTGAAAGGGAATTTGAATGTATTGTGTAAAGCCTTCTTGTGGAGAAATACACTGAAAAGCATCTGATCTAATCCAGTGGCAAAAAACCAAAAACAAGACAAATTCAAATGAGGAATTACTCTCCTAACATTGACAGTGATAAGTCAATAAAGAAGCTACCAAGGGAAAAAGTGCATTCTGTAACTGTTGATGTCTCTGGATGTTGAGACATTTACATAAGTTTGACTCAAAAAACAAGATATGGTTCAGC
>NW_010424317.1:45561-51414 GCF_000710305.1 Buceros rhinoceros silvestris
CAACCCCCTAGCCACATCAGAAAACAAGATATGGTTCAGCCCAGAGCACACCCTGCTGGGCGGAATTTCTTCATCTGTAATAGCGAGGTAAAATACATGCTCTAGTGTGTACCTTTTGCTTTAAACAGTAAAAATGCCTGCTTTCAGTTCCTACGGGCTTTTACATGCCATCACCCAACCACAAGGAAGTCTTTTGTCCAGTGGTAACCAAACTGTTATTCTTAACATTGTTTTCAGTGTTATTCTTAAAAAGGTATAGGTCTTCAATCACTTGTCACTAAGAAACATCTGTAGCCTTCTATACAGGAGATTGGAGGTTGTTGGTGGGCTAAAAATGACACTGCTCCATTCTTGGGCTTGTATTTTCATAATTTTTTCTGATTTAGAAGACCTGTGATATTATTCTTAACTATGATGAAATTACAGTCTCTTATTGTCTTTAATAAAACTCTATAGTTTCAAACATTGGCATGATTTTCTCATGCACTTTTCTAGAACAGTCTCTTCTTACCTTAACGGGGCTGATTTTGCACGCATATATATTTATCTCTGCTCTGTTTCCCCACAATATCAATAACTTTTCTAATGATTAAGATTTTCCTAAAAAGACAGTATTTCTAGAAGATAATGTGTCACATTTGATAATTTAAGTATGACGTGCTTTAAATGGTATCAATCCACAAACATGTATTTTAAAACAGCTATATTGTAAGCTGACGCCTCTGACACTTGTGCTGTAGAAACAATCTGTCTTTAAAATATCTGACAAACAGCACCCACCTTAGCTGCAGAAAGGCTTTGGTCCACAAAATGACTCAAGGCCTTGGATATTGCCACGGCTGGATTCAAGTTTGTGTCACCGTCCTGGAATTAACCCCACAGAGGTTGTAAAATGCATACCATGAAGGCTGGGGTGGGTGATGAGCTGGGAACAGGATCGTGACAGCCAGTATAAAGAGCAGAGCAGAACACTGAGTTGGGCAAAAGAAAATATTAGGGAGTATGAACAAAGAAATTCTGCTCCTCTCCTGGATTTTTGTGTACATACAAGACGGGGCTTTCCATCTGACTGCCATTTGTGAACACATGAGGCCAAGTCTTTGCTAAGACAGGGATGAATAGCTCCCTGCTCTGTGACAGCTGTCCAAGGAGGAGCCAGTGGAAGTGGCACTGCTTGCTTTCTAACTGCAAGGTTCAATGCCACCCACCACTCCAGATGAAATTCTGTCATTGCACAAAAGATGATGACTGACACATGGTAATGCAGAATCCACCAGCCAGGGAAAGATCTCAATCAAGAGTGCTCAACTAGAGGAACATATGTCTAGAAATACAAATGCTGGAATGAAGTAAAAGATCTTTTGGGCAGGCACTACTGTAAAATCTTACTTCAGGGTTTCTTAGACTTCCCAATCCTTATGGCATTGAATTGGATTACTGCATACATCCTGAATTTATGCATTATTATTATACCTGTGCCCAAACTAACCACACCCATTTTTCTAGGTGTATTGCTTAGTGCCAGCTGCAGTCTAAGCCTGAGCTCTTTCCAAAATCTAGTTCCACATCTCCACGTTGTTCCAGTATGAATTCAGGCTTCCTGGGTAATTCTTATTGACAGAAAATATTTCTGGCATTCTTGCCTGCTTCTTACAGTCAAAAAGGCAAATGAGATACGTGAGAATGGCCAGGACATGCCAAGGTCCATTCACACTTCAAATAAGCATACCACAGAGTGTCTGCAACATCCCCAGGGCCCCCCCTCCCCTCCCTTTTTTTCTCCTGGATATTCATGAGGAAAACAGATTTTGAAAATACCTGGAAGCATGAATTCACACACTGGATAAATGTTTTTATAAACCTTTAAGCAAAGCAGATGGACAGCTTATACAAAAAGAAGCGCTTCTAAACATAATGCTTCATTAACCAGCTAAAATGAGGACTTCTTTCCAAAAATAAAACACTATTTCCTTGAGAATTCCATTCTAGAAAAATACTGCAGCTGACATTGTGCAAAAGACAAAATATTTTGTTTTGACAAAACTTTGACAACATTTCATTTTATGTTTCAAAGATTTATACTCATGGATTCATATTTTCAAGGCTAAAAGGCCCCGTTAGATGTCTTGCATAACACACATCTTTGAATTACAGCTCCTTATTCTCATGGGGTTTTCAACAATATCTGTTCTACCTAACACTTACCTTTCACAGAGGTGCCAAGTCTTGAGCTGAAGAAAACTAGAGCTTTTATTTAATTTCTTTTATGTTTTTCATTTTGCTTTGAAAATCTTGCAAACAATTTCTTTTCTTGTAACTTTAGTCATTTTTATGGACATTTGAAATATTTAAAATACTTGAAAACAGACTGCAAAGATTGCATACTTACTGAAAGAGCAACTAATTTCTGAATTCTGGAGGGTTAGCGGCAAAGATGAAAACAGGAAAAGTTCTTTGCAAAGTAAAAATGTGTTAATACACATGAAGAACAGCTTTTACTTGATTTAAAGCCATTTGTATTGTCTGTTCAGGTTTGGGGGTTTGCTGCTTTGTTTATTGTAGATGTTTATATGATTATTGATAACTCATGAACTGATGTGTCAGCTAAACCTACCTTACTTCTATGGGTGTGCAAAATTATACAGCCCTCCAGATTGCTAGTTGCACGTACATACTGAAATCTAAAGTGCCTTCCCTGGAGATATTTCAAACTAGTCTGAGGTGACACTATAAATTAGATCTCTTAATTGCTTAAAGAACATTGTATCTGTGGGTAAAGACACTACATTTGTTTTCATGCACATGCTTATCTTTGCTGAATGGGCATGTATTTGCTAGAGAGGATGGGAGCTTAATAGCAACCAAATTAAAACATATGAACTGAATTTGGGTCTTCAAGTGTAATGGAACTTTCACTGACCAACAGTTAGGGTAGATGTAGCTAAAGATATTTTAGCAGTTAAAATACATGAGCACAAACACTTTCAAGTTTCTCTTTCATTTTTCCTCTAACGTCTGCTGAGATGCTCAAATGCTTAATTGATGTGACAACATAATTCATATTTCTTTGCCTATGTGTAAAGTTTTATGCAACACAGGAATGCTAATAATTTGAGAAATGTTTTGGATAACTTCCTTACTGATCTCAATTTGTGGCTTTAAATAGGACAATCAAGGAAAGGTTTAACAATAGCTGCTTTAATATCTTAAATAATTCACGGTCCTCATGTAGGAAATGGAATGCAAAGAATTTCTGTACTACCCTTCTACTGTTCAGTAGAATAAACAAACAGAAAAATATTCACCAATAAAGATGAATAGTCACAGCCCACCAGTATATTTTCATCAGTCTCTGCTTGTTAGTAGATTTTTGTCTTCTGCGGGATAGATGAAATCAGAACAGAAATTAAGCTGAAAAGAACTATTAATTACTTTCTCCTATATACTACTATACCAACAGAATAAAATGCAGCTTTGTTTTATGTATTTTTACTATTTGTCTCTGTACCTTAAGGTTTTTACCCATATTAAGGGTGTTCTGTGGCTTCATTAAAAAGTCGTTTTCTTGAAAGATATTTCCATTTGTGGCCAGTGCATTCTATTACCAATAATATCAAAACAAGGAGGGAGTGTGGTAAGAATCTAAAATAGATCTAGCAGCACCTATCAACTCCTTTCTTATGCCTAATATAGATAATTTTTTTTTAAAAGAAGTTATAACAAGTAAATTATTAACGAATACATATGTGAATAACAGCCTGGAAATCAGTCCAAGCAACCTACAGCTTGATTGCAAAACTAAAATATCTAGTAATCCTTTCCAAAAAGCCACACTTTCCAAACCATCTGAAACACACATAAAAGTTTACAGAGTAATATACTCCAACTAGTTTACACTTGACCGACTCTGTGATGTTTAAGGTGTACCTCATTTTAGCTAAAAGGAGAAGAGAAAAAAAAAAACAGCGATTTTAGCAAATGACATTGTGTTGAGAATGCATCTGGTGGCTCTGCAAATGTGCAAAGCATAAATGAGCTGTGTGGACGATTTTAAATTTCTTGTCCACGAGAATTAAAGTTTTACAATCATAACTTGGGAGACACATAGGGGGGGGAAAAAAAGTGACCCGAAAGAGCTTCCACCTAACTTGTCATACTAACACGGATTAATTGAAAAATTCTTATGCTGTATTCCTCACATGTGAATTCAGATGAAATTAAAATTAATTAGGCAAACACAGGCAAAAATTGCAATGGCAGTTTCTTTAGTGGGGAAACAAGGTTTAGGAAATTCTGATTGTTTTCACAGATATGGTAAGAGCCTAAATATTATGTGGGTGTGCCTTAGTGAACATCTGCCCAGGACAATAGACTGCTATCCAGTTTAAAGAACAAGCAAAGCCTGCCATTGTCTATTCCTAACATTTTAACAATGGTCTCAAGTTAAGTATTATGTTTGGAATATGGAAAATTCAATTATATGGAAAGGATTAACATTTAACAATGTAAGATATTTTTATCACTTATTCATTGTTTTACACAATGCTTGGTTTAATTAAATAATAATATTAAAGGAAGCCTCAAAAAACACATAAAGCTAAATTTTAGATGTAGAAGTATATGCATGTACAATTATTGCAGTTGCTTGAACAAATCAGATAACTGTATACACAGACATGGCGAATTATGCACATCTGCAAATATAATTATCCTGTCTATGTATCTGTTAAGGTAATTGCCTACATGTAGGAATTAGGCATAGAGTCGTATTTGCATTTTAAACATGCCTACATATGGCTAAATTGTCACAAAATCAAGTTCAAAATCCTTAACCTGTCATTTATGAGAGATATTATTGACTTAGTCAAACCTTGAAGAATTAGAGTAATGGAAAGCACATGGAAGTTCCCTTTACTGTATTTATAAATCTTTGCAGGCCCAAAGAAACACTCCTTAATTATCTTTACTTATGTGGAATAACCTTTACCTTTTTGAAGCAGACAAGCATGCTTTTTCATTTTGCCCAGACAAATATGATTTTCCATGCAATATCACGGTGAGAGTTATTGTCAGAATTAACTTTATGAATTCCTCTCAGTCTCCTGCTCCTAGCACTGCAACAACCTTTTTATTTCGATATATGTTACTACCCTCTTTCATGGGCACCCCTTTGCCGTGGGGAAGGAGCTTGCGTGCACTTGTGAGGTTGAGAGCTGTGCTGGTGGTGGCATGTGCCTCCGGTGGGGTCTCCCAAGCCAGACAGGTCTCAACTGAAGGGTCAGACAAAGTGTGTCCACGGGCAGGATGTGGTCACTAGCCTTTAGGCAACCATCCTAGGAGAAGCACCACTCTGACTCCAAACCCGGGCAGATGGAGCTCGTTTAGCCTTGTAAGACATCCATCATCTAAGAGAAGGATACTCTAAACAAACCTATGACCCGAGGACTTTGCTGTCACCGTCCAAGCTCGCTAGGCCCTGGCAGATGAACCTCAGGTGTAAACGGTGGGGCCAGTCTCGCTCACGCTGTGCCTCAACCTAAAAAATCCACTGCACAGGCTTGAAGGGTTTACTCATGTTTGCAAAGCCCTGTAGCGACAGGCAAGGGACTGGACTTGCCTGTCCCTCATTGGCCTTTTCAGCCATCGGTGCTTGCAGTAAGTGTGGGGAAAGCCCTTCCCAAATCTTCGTTCGCGAAGCCAAGCCATGACGATGAAACCGTTGACAAGCTCCCTCTCTCGTGTTTTCACAGGTTAACAAGAAACTGCAGCTAAACACGAGAGTGATGGCTTTTGCAAACACTTAGATAGTCCTTGAATACAAGTTGTAACAAACACGAGGGAAGCACTTTACTC
>NW_010424318.1:0-239 GCF_000710305.1 Buceros rhinoceros silvestris
CACGCTAGGGGCCCCGCTATTTGCATTTCCCTGCGCGCCACCTCCGCCCACGGCATTTGCACAGCGAGCCCGGGCGCTGGCCGCTGCTGCCAGCCCCAGCTAAGTCAACAAGCCCCAGCTTGGTGCTTCCTGCTCCGGCTGCGGTGGCACCGTGCCAAGCCCAGCTCCTGCTCCAGCAGCCCCAGCCCTGGTTCGGCAGGAGGGTCCGTGCTGCTCAGTTTCACTGCATGGATCAAACG
>NW_010424319.1:0-1022 GCF_000710305.1 Buceros rhinoceros silvestris
GGGGGGGTGCGTGGGGTGGGGCAGGAAAGCTGCGGAGGCGTTTTGCGGTCGGAAACTTCTCCTGGGCTGTTGATTACTGTTGGTTGGGTTTTTTAAATGTACAGTGGGGGTGAAGGGCTGCCTGGCAGCCCAAAGGGGCGCGCCCAACGGGCTCCAGGCTCCCGGCGGAGGGAGACCCCGGCCCGGCGCTGTCGTTTTGCGGTCGGAAACTTCTCCTGGGCTGTTGATTACTGTTGGTTGGGTTTTTTAAATGTACAGTGGGGGTGAAGGGCTGCCTGGCAGCCCAAAGGGGCGAGCCCAACGGGCTCCAGGCTCCCGGCGGAGGGAGACCCCGGCCCGCCGCTGTCCCCAGCTCCGCGGTGACGGGGGCTGAGAGCTGGGCTGGGGGAGCAGAGAGGTCCCTCCTTGTGCGCGCTGCCCCTCCCTGCTGCGTCCGGCCTCTCCGAGGCTTCCCGAGGAACGGCTGGGGGGGGGTTGGAAAGAGAAGGGCTATAGCTGAAAAATCTTCGCATGTTTCATGTTGTTTGCCACAAGGAGAGGGGGAAAAAAAAGAGGTAGTGGCGCTTGCCAGTGGACGGAGGGACTCTGGGAGCTGGCATAATTCCTCGCATAACTTCTGCAAAACAGGGAAATTGCACCAGCGGCTGCAGCCGTGTTTTCTTCTCCTTTCTGAAGTGGATTAACTCAGCTCGGGGGATGTTGCCCGTGCTCTGGTCTCTCTGTGCAGAAGCAGAATGGACCTGTTAAGCTGTCTTGGAGTTTGGTTTTAATTTGTTTAACGTCTATGGTATTTTTAAGATACAGTTACATGTTTTGTTCTAAAATACTTCAAGTGCGTAGAGCGGGGGGGGAGCATCCGCTCCTGTGAAAACGGACGTGTGCGTAGCACTTCCAGCCCCCCCAGCTGAGTAACCACATACATGATTTGATTGAACAGGAACGGTACATTTCTCTCTGTGAGAGGAGGGGGAAGTTATCCCCTGCTCTCAGTTTGCTTCTCACCTTGCTAGTGTGTGGCCCCC
>NW_010424320.1:0-235 GCF_000710305.1 Buceros rhinoceros silvestris
GTAAGCATTTACAACTAAACTTAAGGATTTCCTAAGCCTGTCCGTGCATCCAAACCATGAAGTTACCTGAATCCGACCGTGCGTCCCAGACTTCTGGCCCCCGTCTTACCGATCCCGAGTTATTTCGCGTAAGCGTCCTTACGTCTTAGAGGTTTTGCGACGGGTGTCCCCCTGGTCGTCTTACAAACCCCCCTCCTTGCCGCGTGTTACAAGCTTTTATTCCCCAAAAACATAC
>NW_010424321.1:0-4057 GCF_000710305.1 Buceros rhinoceros silvestris
TATTTTATATTTATATATATTATACTGTAATATTTTACATATAATTGTTGCCTCAACTGTTTGTTGGCTTTGAAACTATGTTTTCCAGCAATTCCTTAAAGTACCTGCAAACTTTGGCCATAACAAAAGGAGCTTTTCTTCCACTTGTTTACCATTGGGTAAACGTGTTAAATAGATTTCTCAGAGCTTTAGTTCGTCAGCATGTCAAGTTAACCCTCTTCTCCCCAGGCCTGTTTACTTACAAAGTGTCAAGGCTGTGTTGTGGGATTGGAGATGGAAAAGAACCCGGGGGTTAGAACCTGTGCACCGTTGCTGGGTGCAGTAGGCAAGTTTTAAGTCTCTGTGTCTCTCTTTATAAAGCGATAAAGAAACAGAGATGCTGACAAGCTGCTCAGATCTCTTAGTATGAGTCGTGTTTATCCTCTTGCCAGTCTTGGGGGCAGATTCACCACTTACTGCTCTGCTCCTACGCTGGCATAGGCTTCCAGCGAGGCAAACGGGAGGACTGCGGTGAACAAAACAAGTGTCGGGTTACTCTGATGCTGGACAGAGATTAATGTGTAGGGTTCAACTTTTCTCATGCTGTGGATGACTTGCCCTGATGTTCAGGTTAGGCTAACAGACCTCTGCAGCCCCAGACAGCTCCTTTAGTTGTGGCTCTTAAAACCAGTTCTGGCAGCTGGCTTTGAGGAGTAAGTGGTAATTACCTGAACATAAACTGGGGAATTGCATGCACACAGACTGGTCTGAGGATGCAGTAAGTGGAGTCTGTGGCAGGATTGTCGGTGGTAGATTTCCTTTTCTTGATTTAAGTCAGATTTGTGCATTTTCTTCTGTATGCTGAGATGTGAATTTCTTAGATGGAGGGGCTGGAAAAAGCATGAAGTCAGACCTCGTCTGTGGAAAGAGCTGTGCTGAAACTGCAGTCTGGAGCTGTTCCACTAGCCAGCCTGAAAATGGAGGTCAGCTGGTTGTGGATGGTTACAGCTAAATATGGAAGATTGAACATCTTCGTTTTAGATACATGACATTGACTGCTACGGTGTGGAAAGTGAAAAGCTTCCCACAAAGATCAATTTCACGTCCTACCCACTGCCCCGGGTAGGAAGAACCAGCAAATTGGAAAGAGCATTTAAAAAGTACTTACTGCCATTTATTATTTTCAGCTACTCCGATAGTCTCTTAAAAATTTGGAATCTGTTGGTCAGAAGAATCTCCTGGTCAGATCTTGTGATGTGCCACAGGTGTTTGGGAACAGTCCAGGAGTTCTCACGGCATCGTCTGGGTTTACTAATGGAAAACTGCTAATCACGTTAGCCAGAATGCGTTTGTCTTCCTTGTATTGGGAATAAGTGGAAAGAAGGTTAATGAAATTTATTTTCTGGGATCAGCTCCAGGATTTCTTCTGCCTTGACAGTCTTTTTAATAACTGCATTCTGGTAACTAGATGCGCAGCTCTCGAAACAGAACTGGGTTTCTAAGGCTGCTGTGAAAGAGGAGTCTTTTGAGCTGAATGTTGGGCTTTAAATGGGAGGTGGCATTTATCCAAATGGCCTTTAAGCAGTGGAAAGCAGAAAAGGCACATAGGCATGACCCATCCAAGCAGAAGAGGGTATGAAAAAGACACAATACCGTCAAAGGCAGGAGAAAAAGCAGAGCTGCTCCTGTTGCAGAATGAGATGATTTTCAGTAAATGAAATTTATTTTCAAAAGATTGTCCACAGAGTCCATGTAGCGGCCTCTGTTAAAAGCAACACTTCTTGCAGCCTCAGTGGAGAGCTGCAAAGTAGTGGCAGCAGTTTGCGGTGTTCCATTCAAACACGGTGTAGGACTTTGTCTTCAGAGACGCTGTGAGGTGATGACATCTCTGTGGTTGTGTTAGATAAGGCATGTTGAGGACAGGAGGAAAGGTCAAACAGCTGCGTGTGTATTCTGGGAATCCTCTGAAGCGGGTTCTAATGAGGGAGGCAGCGGCTGTGCTGCCAAAAGTCACTGCAACGCTCTGCTCATGAAGTGCACTAGATGTGGCTGGAAAGTACTGTAAACCGTGGAGGGGAATGTTGCCGATAACGTACCTGTGCTGTCTGTGACTGCAGGGTCATAAGCAGAAAGGACAACGTTCTCCCTAACGTGTTGGTTGTTCAGCCTTCTGCCTCGGGGGGCCACACCTCTGGATACGTCTTTGTCCCTTCCTACACGCAGAGTAGGATTTATGCAGGGAGGCAAATGTGTAACAAGGACCGTTTAAATCCTGGCAAACTAAATAGACAGTGACTACCTCTGCTAGTTGGTGACTACCTCTGCTAGTTGGTGACTACCTCTGCTAGTTGGTGACTACCTCTGCTAGTTGGTGACTACCTCTGCTAGTTGGTGACTACCTCTGCTAGTTGGTGACTACCTCTGCTAGTTGGTGACTACCTCTGCTAGTTGGTGACTACCTCTGCTAGTTGGTGACTACCTCTGCTAGTTGGTGACTACCTCTGCTAGTTGGTGACTACCTGATGACTATGGTGAGCTCACATTTAAATTTGCTCCAGAAAGCAAAATGACACGTGGTAGAGATTATGAAATACTTTCTGTGGCTAGAAGCTGTAATTTGGGGCTTTTACATCTGCTGTAATAGTTCTAAGAAGGTAACAATTACAGGTCAGTGCAAGGATGAAAGAATTGAGGTCTTGGAGTGTAAATGAATTCATCTGGTCTCTCTGCTAGAATAAATTCACAGCTGTTTCAGGAGCAGATTCGACCTGTACCCTAGTCGTATCGTATTTTTATGCTAATAGGTATATTTTGGGTCTTCATAATAATACCCGGTATAACAGAAATATTGCAGTTTTATACCCTTGCCTGTTGTTATGAAAACTTAGGGAAGATCTGATTGGGAAGTAACTGAGGTCTTTTAGATTGCATTTCCAACGTGATTGTTTCCTGGTTTAATGGCAAGACTTGAGTAACATTTAGCTGTTGTCCTTAGATACAGAGGAAGAGTTACCTGAAAAAGATGGGCTTAAAGACTTCTGTTCAGCAATCTCTGGGGTAATTACCTTTGGTGTCAGAGACCCATCACTGAGTATCTTGACCGCCTTTTTTTTTTTTTTTTTTTTTTTTTTTTTTTTTTTTTTTTTTTTTTTTTTTTTTTTTTTTTTTCCTTTCTGATGCCAGTTCTTTTCTCTTTAGTCACAAAGCCACTGTGGAGGAAGGCTGTCTGCTATCCACAGCTTCCTGACTGACCTGACAGCCTTTGTCTCCGTGTAAAGTATCGGTGAAGAACCATTCACTTGGTGCCAAAGTGAATGGACGCTCTCCTGCTGTTTTTTATGGAACTCCCGAAGCTTATGAAACCAGGTTTTCTGACAGATGCTGTAAAGCGTTGTGCCCGTTTGATTAACAAGCACGTGGCCCTGTGATGCAAGCCAAATAGCAGCACCAGTTCCATTGGTTTGAAAAACTGAAATGAACCTGCCATGATAATGTGCCCTCACCTGTAAAAATGAGCACGAATTGCATTGGTTTTGACCAGCTTCTGCAGTTCTCTAATTTTATTAATGCTGCTCCTTTTGTTTCACTGCTGCTATGAAAGGGTAAAGCTGTCCCAAGAGATCTCTTTTTGTAAGACCTGGCTGAAAACTGGGATATGGAAGTTGTGATCTGAAAGCTTTGGGAGAGCCCTGGGTAGGCACACCTATACCCACGTGGTGTTCTTTATAAAGGCCGAGGTGGGGTAGCTGCCAAATCACCTCCCCTCTACAAGAGCGGGACCCAAAACCCGTGCAGAACACTGACAGGTATTGCACCAAGAATGAGGAGACATTCCTCCACGCAGGATTTCATTGGGGGGGGTGTGGGTGGGAGTGAGGCAGGGAGTATCAACACCTTTGCAAACTAACCTAAACCACCAGTTTGTTTTCACGTAAGTCAGCACTCAGCATTTCTAGTGACCACGATGGTACCTACCCGTGCCAGAGTCGAAGCGGCACTGTAGAATGAAAGGTGTTTTTATTGAATGACCAATTCCCGGAGCCATACCCTTCCCACTGATACGGTTGCTTTAATTTCT
>NW_010424321.1:4181-13395 GCF_000710305.1 Buceros rhinoceros silvestris
AAGCAGTTATGGGACACAATGGGCTCTTACTTCAAAACCTACAATCTGTAAAAAATGTCCTTTTTTTTTTTTCTATAATCAGTTCCAAATGAGCTCTTAAAAGGGGAACTCGGAACTGGTTTGGTTGAACAAATTGATTTCTCATGCACAAGAAAGTCAACTCAAACATCCATGGGAAGCCTAGAAATTTAAATTTTGAGAACTAGACTTTTTATAAAGGGCTTTTGATTTGTTAGATCTAGAGAAGACTGTTGAAATCACCTTGAGGAGCAGAATTATTTATGGCAGTTGCTTACAGTACCGGTGTACTGCCACTTTCACATGTTTTTAATTTGTTCCTTCGCATGCTCTGTGCTGTGTTAATGATCACCTTGTCATGCCAGCAGAGGAAAACGGTTTTATAAATAATTCCCACTGGTAAGATGAAAGTGTTAACAGAAATACTTTAGTGAAGGTCTTGATTAACTTACACACTTGGCTTGATCACAGTGGGGGTTAGACTTACAATATCTTGTTACCAGGACTAATAAAGCCCATTCATTTTTTCATGTATGATATTAATTACCCTTTTACTTTCCCTCCTGTGCAGACACACACCAGCTGATTTCATGTTTGCATTGAGGACCACAGTTACGCTTTGTGGACTTCTTGCTGTGCTTCATACCCAAACAAAACCAACCTTCCCTCATTCCTGAATCTGTATATTGCATGTTTTTTTAACACTAGAACTTCAAGACTGTAGATCATCACGCTTAGGTGCTGAACCTAACCTACTTTAGCTATAAACAGCAGAAGATAGAGGTATTATTTTCTAAAGATCTCATGTCTAACGTACAGGCATTAGGAAGTACAACTAAGGATTACATTTCCAGAATGTCTCTCTTCTTTAATTCACATTTCCCAAATGTAAATTATTCAAAAAACTCTCCCTATTGCAGTGTGGAGTACTAGCATCCCGTGTTCCATCGCCGCTGCCGCTCCGAAATGTCAGGGGAACAGGTCTCTGCCGGGGATAAAGGGATCTCAGGGTGAAATGGTATTTAAATACAAACAGAATTCTTTAGTGTGCTGGTCTGTAGAATGCATTAGTGGTTTCAATCCAGATTCATAGTAGGAGAGGCAACACAGGCAGCCCTGGCTTGTTAGAGCCTTGTTTGCACCGTGTGTTAATTTTTGGCATGGTCATCTGTGCGACGCTGTGGAAGGCTGTCACCGGGTAAAGGGAAATTCTCCAAATTAGAGGATTTTACCTGAGTCTCAGGGTTAGTGGTGAAGGCTCTGCTAGTGCCATCCCTGGCAAGGTGAAGTAGCATGTGGCCTCGCTGGAAGGAAACTCACTTGAAACGTGCGGTTTGAAAAATAAGATATTAAGGACAGAAAGAAGCTTGATGTTAAAGATGTGTATGTCTGTGTTGAAGGCATATGCCAGTGTGGAGCATGACTGCAAATGGCATTACTTTTTTAAAAAAAAAGAAAAAGGAAGAGAAGTTTATGAGCAGTGAAATGAAGGGAGCTTGGTTGATGGGTTTTTCCATGGATTTGTTTTGCAGATAAGTGGATTCTCTCCTGTCCGATGGCTGAAGGTTCAGCCTTTCACTAGGTAGCACAGCAACGGGGTCTCTTTTCTTTACCCAACCCACTAGTTTCATAGAAACAAGACTTAATATTTTGGATTACCTTATCTTTTTTGTCAGACTATATTGAAATTGTACAGCTGGTTCCGAAGTTGTGGTGGGAAACACGTACGCAGATGCATGCCTGCTGATTTCCTTATTTTGTTAAAAAATGGGACAGAAATCACTTTGATGTTATTTATTTTTTAGGTTGCCAGCCTGAGCGAAAAAAAAAATACCAGAGCTGTTCCTGTTTTCTGTGCACTGAGTGCTCCTTCCTCTCTACCTGCCCTCCCTCCTCATCCAACGTGTGTCTTGCACCTTTTCAACACCTTGAGCTGACCTCTATAAACTTACTGTGCTTTCCAGTCTCCATCTTCTCTCTATAAAGTGTTTCATAATTTAAATGAATTGTGTGAACTGTATGTTTTTATAAGGAGAGTTGATGATCTGTTGGTAGGGTTGCCTGACTCTTCTCATTATAAAAATGCTGGGTTTCAGCTACTTGTCTTAATCCTTACTGGTTGGTACTGAAGTTTTTGCATACTGTGAGTATTTTTTTTTTAATTATTTGGTTTTATTAGAGTAGGCATGATTCTACATAGGAGATTAAGGGAAAATGCGATCTTTGCACAGGCTACAAAGCAGATTTAAGGCTTTTTCTTTGAATGCTGATATACGTGTATGCTTTGGAGCAAGATATTTTTGGTAACATATGTACAAATTTGTCTGAGAAATAGGACTATAAAATGTTACACTTTATATATTTAGTAGGGACTGAAAGGAGCCTAAAAGCTAAAACCTCTGAAGATGCTTGTGTCCGCTAAGCAGCTTGAATTTCTCCGCTTGAATTTACCTGCATTCCCAGCAAGGCTACTGGGCTGCGTTTAGGCACTTGAAATGAAAATTCTTGCGCTTTCAACAGTACCTGGGGGTTGTCAGCAAAATGGGGACGAATGAGCCATCACTTCTGATTAGAGAAGGGGAGAAATCAGGAAAATTCAGCTTGACTGCTGACTCAGGCTGAACCGATGAGAGTAAAGGGAGCAGGCGGTGATGCTTAGTCGAGAGTCGCTCTTGCCGATGTGCCAGGAGGGTGTAAAGGAGGAGAAAGATCTTTGGCAAAACTTGCGGCAAGAGCTAGGTCCAAAAGCGGAAGAACATAGGGAAGAAGCAGCCTGGGCAATGGAGATCTACAAGGGGAACGCGTTCCTGCACCTCGGGACACACTGCGGCTGGAGGGAGTCGTGAGGCTGAGTGTCAGACCCAGGGCTTGTCATGATACCGGACCTCTGTGAGATACTGGTGATGATGGGGGCTGGGCAGAAGGCACTGGAGCAGTGCTGGGGAGTACCTCCCAGCTCCAGTGGTGGTACTGTCTCCTGTTACTCCAGCAGTTTCAAGTAGTAGGTGCCTGGGTGATCAGCCGTGTGGCTCCACTGCTTCTGACTCATGAGCTTCAAAACAAAGTTATGTCCTTGGGGTAAGGTAGAGATTTCTCTTTTCAGAACTTGGAAGATTACACATAACATACCAGCATCTTCCCCCTCCACCTTTTCCCCACACTAAGAATATTCATGAGACTGCAAGGCCAAGTATCCAAAAGTTAAGAAATGTTCCTTGAATCGAATATTGTTGTGCTGCATGTTTTAAGAAGCAAGGATAGGCTGTGCTGTCACTGTTGGGGGTTTTTTAGAGGATTTCTTTTATAGCTCAACAGACAGGACAGATTTGCTCTGATGATGAATCAGGAACGTGCAGTATAGGGAAGCATCATCTCCAGCAGTACTACTACTTCAGGTGCAAACTGAAAGCGATGAAGTAAGACCAAGATCCCAAGAAGGGACATGCCAAAGCTGTTTAGTGTTGCTCTTGTGGTTTGCATTCTATCCCTGCCTCTCCCAGAGAGCTGTTCTGTGCAGGTAAGCAAGTCACTCCGACCCGAGTTTGGAAAGGAGGTCACTACTTTGCTGAGTGTTGAGCTGCATGCCTTGGAGGCAGGATTTGCAGGAGTTGAGAGCACGCACAGCTGAAGCCAGAGGGAAATGTATTTTGAATATTAAAGCATTATGGGGTGCTGACTCCTCAGTGGAACAGGTTAGAATGTCTCAGATCAGACATCTAAAAACAGTCAAGATTTTTTAATCTTCGTGGCTGCCGCCTCTGCCTGCAGAACAGATAGTGCCATTTCCTCTTTCCATGGACATCATTATAAATACAAGTGATTTGTGAAGCACCCCATATCGTCATGAACGAGGCAGTCACAGGTAACTGAGCCATTCTGCCTTCCTTGCCTGTTTAGAGTATTTTGGAATATTTAGAATAAGGAAGGTTCAAAGCCATGTATTAAATGTGGAGAGAATAGAAGAGTTTTTTCCCCAGTGACCGGAAGTCCCTGGTGTTGTGGAGTTCCAGTCTGCATTAATGTGCGAGACAGGAACGTGACCACTTTTGTGGTATCTTGTGCAAGGAGCACTTACAGTCAGCACATCAGCATACAGGGGAGAGCACTTGGAGCACTCTTATTTCCTTCTCAGTTGAAGACACACGAACTAATTCCTGAAAGGATTTTGAAGGAGATGAAAAAGCCAACTGTAAAATCTGTATTAGACAAGTATGTTAGTATCTATGTTAGACTTGCTGTTGCAGAACTCTTGATTACTGATTGAATAATATTTATCGAAGGGTCTGTGTGCGTGCTCACGTTATATGCAAGACTAAGCAGCTCCTACTCCTCTTGTAAATTTAACTGGAAGAATTAGATAAGGAGACTGAGTTGCTGAGGTTCCCAAGTTGCTGCTTCTCTTCTGCTCAAGAAAATCTGCATTCAGTAAGTCGCACATACACCTGAATCAGATGTTTTGTAGCAAGTGTCTTCTCTACTGGATGTTTTCAGTAGTCACAGCTTGCAGGAATCAGCAGCCCTGCGTTGTCCCACCCTTTAGAGCCCAAGTGCTGGAAGAAGGATGAGACCTATCGATGTAAATTAATGTTCAGTGTAAATTAACGTTCAGAAGGAAATGTAGAATGAGATCCTAAGTGGCCTTGAGTAGTTCAAATTTTTCTATATACAGTTTTATGTCTGTAGTTGTGTCTTGCAAAAAATTCAACCAACAAACACTTAATAATTCAGATCAATTGGTTTAACTAAAGAAACAGGAGAAAGAACTACTGCACTGAAACTTGTAATTGTCTTAGCAGGATTTATTGGGGTGTCTGGTTCTTGTCAAAATCAGTGGCTTTTGCAGTAGGAACTTTGTTACTTATTTCTTTTTAAAAATTGTATTATATAAGGATGTGCAGTCACTGCCTTTTTACTTTGCACTCCCAAATTTATTTCAACACCTTACAAGTTGTTCTCAGCCTGTTCACACGAGGTTAGATCATCACATGGATGAAGGAGCCGTTTGCTTTGTAGAATACAATGTCACTAATTAAATTTGAAAGTGAATGGACTGAATTAGAATCAGCTCATCCATCAAACCGGCTACTGGTTATTTACTGACAGTGCTTCGTTTGGCTCTATTAATTACACAGCACTGTTACGTAAAGGCTATGACTTGCTATACTCTTGAAAATTAAGAAGGAACACATGAAAAATAAAAGTATATGGTCAGCACTGGTGACTGGAAGTGGTAAATGTTAAATGGAGTGTTCACAGGAACGATCTAGTAAATGGTTTTTCTTATCAGCTCTTTAATTGCAGGAGAGTAAACTATTACTGCTTTAAAACCAGCCTTTACCTCTTTGAGTGTTCTGCCCACAGTATATTGGTGTTCAGGTACTCTGGGGAGAAGAATTTTGTGTGCAGTCTCCGGTGCTGATTACCCACGCTTCCCTTCTTCCCTTATCCCTTAAATAACAAACCTTTCACCACTGTTCTCCAGGTGTTATTCTAAAATTCCAGCTATGATACAGAGCTAAATTTGTCTCTGTGCTCCTCCAGCACAGCCGTTACGTACCTCTCCTGTGCGTTCAGTAATCTTCATCAGCGCTAAGCAAAACATTCCTTAGTTGGAACGTGCCAAAACCAAGAGTCTTCAGTCGTATATTTAGTCCTAGTGATGGTATTTTTGAAACTGTGGATATTTATCTTCATTTTTCCAATAAATATGCCATTTGAGTTAAAAAACGTACCCACATTCTCACTGACAGTGTTTTAAACAATTAACTGAATAACACTTTTTACCTTTCAAAAGGAGGAGTGTGAATCCTTTGGGTTTGGGCAGGGGCTATTGGGATTTCGCCGTTCAAATCAGAACATGGCTTGGGGTTAGGTTCCACCAAAGCAGTAACCCAAGTGGTGCAGTCCGAGGGCTCTCTCCTCTGACAGGTCTGAGAGCTGTAGTTGTTTCATGATAAAGCCCTTCGTGCACAGGAAGCGCAACTTGCATGGGGAAAGCTTAGGTATTCATCTGTCTGTCTATATTTAAAAAGGGAAAAACGCACCCTAGATATTGAGTTGAAAAATATTGTTCTGTTCAGATGGCAAAAAGGAGCTTGAAAAGATGACGACTCTGTGTGTGTGCGTGTGCTTTTGTGTTCGAGGAGGAACATTAATCTTCTGCTCTGTCCTGAGCTGTAAGTTTCTGTCATAATCAGAGATGTTAACTCAGATCCTTTTATAATCAAATCAAAGCTGAGAGCAGCATCACAGCTGCTCTGTGCAGAGACTGCGACTATCAAAAACTTGGTGGTGGTGAGTTTGTTTTGTAACGGTGTCATGTTTTGACATGGCATTGCGTGAAGGGCCTCTTCTTGAAGTCATCCTGGAAAAGCACGGCTCTGAAACAGGCTCGGGCAGGGGAATGGAAAACAGATGAAGTAGTCGTACGTCATCTAGGGAGCGATATTTCTTGAGAGGATAGAAATGATCTCATCAACTTTGATTTTACGAAACTCTATAAAAAGCAAAGATCTGCTTGTATATTAGATTTTACATAGCTGGTCATTTTTACAAGTGGAAAGTTTGAAGCTTGTGACTCTAAACTGACACAGCGCAGTGTCCGAGGCCCCTTTCGGGAGCCACCTGCCAACTGTCCGGCTGCGAGTTACCATTCCTCCGTTTCCTGTCCCTGTTGTTGCCTTAGTTCTCAGTTTTAGTGTTCGTGCCCAGACGGATGGCAGCACTGTAACATTACTGGTGGTGACTGAGGGGGTATGGACACCGCTTCCCTGTCTGCCTACTGCGTTTCTTCTGCCGTGGTGTTTTCCTGGTGGCAAGAGCAGCGCCTGTGAGTTGCCTGTCTGCGGAGTTGTGCAATTCCTGTCTAGCTCAAAGGAGAACATACAAGCAGGTTGTTTCAACAGCACAAACTCAGAATTTTCTAACTTCACTTTATTTACCAGCTTATGTAACTCTTGAATTGGGCCACTGGGATTTTTGACTTTTTTAATATCAGAAGGCTTTTTCAGGTTTTTGAAGCCTGTGCATACTATAAACACTTTTTTTTTTTTTTTTTCCACTGAAAACACTATCTGCGGCACTGCGTACGCTGTTCTGGGTGAGGCTTTCTCTTAGCGGGGCTGCTACACCGAGCCTCCCTGCCATTTTACTTTCTCTTTGTTTGTTTTGAACACAGTATACATTAACAAAAATTGCATTACTCTTTGATCTGAAGTTAACTTTAGTTAACAATTTCCAGTATAAAACCAATTACAAAATGCTTCGTTAGGCAAGGAATCTGTTCTGCTTCCCTCTTTCTGCCTACACTTTATCATGATTGTCCTTAAAATCTGTGTGTATGCTCCTAATACATCTTTTCATTTCCCCATAATATCATGAAGGCTTTAACAGAGAGCAATTGTGTAGTTGGAGGACATGTAATAGACTACTAGAAGAAATATTTACATCTGGCGTGATCAAAGCTTTTGGAGTACATGAATGTGTATGTGGGAGGTCTAATTTTTATGTGGGTGGATTCACAAAGACTAAAACATTGCAGTACTTAACCCCTTTCCCTTTATGAAAATGCAATTCCTCAAAATGAAAAAAGCATGTAGTACCTGATTCTTATCTTTTGTTTTTCATTTCAAGGAGTAGTATTAATTCTTCTGCTTGTAACTACTTGTTGAAGGCATAGAGAATTTTCTGTATTTCAGCCCCTGTGGTGGTTTATTTAGTAAGATGCTTATCTCGCTCATGATGTTTTTGCATGTTGGAACATATACACGCTTTAGAATTTAAAAACCTGATAATTTTAACACGCTTTTGTCAGTCTGTAGAACTGCTGTGGTAGGAGCACTGCTGTATTTTCAGTGTTGGTAATAGCTACGTCTTCAGGTTCGCTTTCTGCTGGTTTAGTTGCTGTAGCAGTTAATCAGCTGCGAGCAGCTTCTGGAAACCCGTCATTGGCAATTTTTTATTCGGTTACTTTAAATAGTTCCCTGCATTATGAAGGGCTATTAATACTCAGCCATTTGAGTCATCTCTGGTCGTGTTGTGTTTACATGACTCTGACGGGGAAGTTTTGCATTATAGCTGACCTGAGCTAACAGCTCGCTGAACAGGGAGGTCTCGCTCTCCCTCGGGCCTCTTCCCTTGCACCCACTGCCCTGTGATCTTCCCTTCCCTGGCTCCCAGTCATACCAGTTCTGACTGCAGGGTAACCAGCTCGGCTTGCCAGCCCAGCAGACAAACCCACCCGCTGAGCTGTGTGCCAAATTCCTGTTCTGCTATTCTGAGCGTTCGTTTGCCGGGTGATCAGCAGAGTCCCTGTGCTGGCTGGAGGTGAGCAGCAGCAGCCCGTGGCCCAAGGGGGCTGCGGGGAGAGGAGAGCCACCTGCCCATTTTGCCTCTGGTGACCGTCCAGCTCCCTCAGACCCGTTTCTGAAGTCATAGCGTGAGTCACGAGCACAGCATCACGTGTGATATACGGCCCTGTTTCGCCAGCAGATGATGCTGTGAGGAGCACTCCTTGTAAACAGTTAATACGTCAGTGAAGACACGTATGTCTATTTTTAGAAGGCATACGCCTTCTGTGGCTCTCTTAAAAGATTCTGTCCGCGCTTACAGCATCCATTGCTGTTACTTTTAGAGCTGGGCATCATCAAAGCAGTAGAACATTTCCCCCTCTAAAAGCATTTGTTTACCTGTTGAATCATGGGTATGTATGTAAGTTTGCTTGCTGTTATTTATCTGTATTCCTTCAGCACTCCAAGCTTATACCTTTTTTAGATACTTGTTCCATCTCTTTGCTGTCCTTGTGGCAATAGTAATCCCCAAATCTGATATTTTGAACTATTCTAGTATCAAATTCGTGTGGACTGATACTAAAGTCAGTTAATGTCAGGGTGCCCTGTAAGTAGCAGCAGCTGAGGAGGCGACTCAGAAACCATGGTGCTCTGCAGCAGAGAGATGGGATGGGATGGAATTTTTGAAGCCTGAGTTTCAGCATTATTAAAGTGATGTCACTTTCTTTTTCTCTGCTCTCAAAGTCACAACTGATGCGTGAGTTTGGTCCATCAGTTACGTGGTGTCTGCAGTTCACAGAAAGCTGGTCAGCATCTTTTGGGTCGCTACTGTGACCAGGCTCGTCATGTTTTTCCTGTCTGTTAGACCTCATTTATATATTTTTCTTTTAATTTTTTTCTCTTTTTTT
>NW_010424321.1:13446-18158 GCF_000710305.1 Buceros rhinoceros silvestris
GGGGGGGTGGGGTGTGCAGGGAGGGATGTGGAACCCTCCTTACTATCCCTTTGTTGTGACCCAGGGATTCCCTACAAGATTGCCATGCTCTGTGACCACAAAACTGCCTTTTCTTCTGTCACACCATTGAAAAACTGCTAGCAAGCAAGTTCAGTCTGAGCAGTACCTCAGCGCTACCTGTTCTGCTACCTCTTGGTAGTTTTCAGCATATTCATGTACGAACAGAGGCCCCGGTGAACGTGCTGGTGTGTTTGTCAGCAATCCAGTGTTCTCGTTCACAAAGACAGCATCACCATATTGATACTTAAGGAGTCTTAAATCTTAAAAAGGGGGAAAGGCCCCAGAAAACAGCAGGTATTTTAAATACCTGCAGTTGTATCTAAAACCAGTCCTCTGATGCAACAGCTAACTTCAGGAAGACAGCAGTGGGCAATAACCTTTGGTTTTCAGCTCTCAGCATCACATAAGGTTTGCTAAATGTTCAAATACAAATAAAGTGACACAAGCAAGAGACACTGTATAAACACTAACAATGGTAGACATTAAGTAGTCACCTGTAAAACTCCGAAGGATCCTCAGAATCCAGAGAGCTGGGTTTAAAGTGTTGCAGTTTTGTTAGCATTCAGAACTGGGCTGTTGGTTTCAGGCTCGGCACCCTGCACTCTGTTTTCATTGCTGCTCTGGCTCTGAGGATCGGCAGTGTTTCTGAGTCCCCGTGGCACTTGAATGAACTGTGTTTTCTACCTGAGCCTAAGCAAGTCAAAACAGAGAGGGCAGCCATCGCCCCCCTTCTTCAGAGTGTCACACTGGTACCAGGTAGGGCACTCTAACGGACAAAGCCAGGTGGGGTTTTGGTTTTGTTTGTAATAAAATAAAAACCTCAGTGTCTAAGATAAGTGGTGTGGGATTGTCTGCATCCCTCACAGGCAAAGCTGAGGGATGTCCTGATACAGTGATATGTCCTGACATGAAGAAAATGGATTTGAACATTGTGATTTTACTGTCTAGCAGAAACAAACCATGAACATAACATTATTAGTGTCACCTAGAGATTGACTGCCTGCCTTCCTGTTGCTTGTGCAAGGAGATTTCCATTTACCCTCATCTAACTCCAAGATAAAGAAGGGACCATCTGTTCTTTCTCCTTCACTCCCTTCCTTATTACAGTGCTTTGTTCTCGGAGTCTCAGATACTAATTCAGCCTCCCCAATGTCCTTGGTACGTTGCCTGGTCTGTCAGATACCACGTACCCGTCTTTCCATCGGTCTGTTTTGCCCTTAATTGTTTCCTGCACTTCCTTATTTGCTGGCACACGCGTTTGCCTGGTCCTGGTGTTTCACTGTACCTTTTCCTGCTGTGCCAACGTACTGTAGAAAACCTGCAGCTGGCGTGAGGCCTGGGGAGGTGTTAGGAGGTCCACGCTGCAGCTCTGAGCGTGGGTTGTGAAGGACAGGTCTCAGCTGCCCTGCTATGCCTCTTTCACATCAATAATCAGTTTCCTTCATCAGAAACACTTAAATAAAGCTCAGACACAAAAAGTAAGGTCTGCCTTCCACGTCTGTATGGATTTCCACCAAATAATTCTGACTGCCGTGTGGTCAACAGTCTTTAAGAATGACACGTCCTTACGATACCACTACTGAGGAGACAGAGCATTCAGCGAACGGTTGTTCATTTGCTTGTGACAATGGACAAGGAGGAATTTTGCCAAAATCCATTTTGCAGTAATAAGGATTTTACATGGGCTTGTTCATTAGCTCTCCTCCTCCGGTCCTCTTCCTGCATCCCCATTAAAAAAAAAACAAAAAAATAACCCCCCCCAAAATTGCATTAATGTTACCAGTGGTGAAACTTGTACCTGTGAACGCAGTTGTTGGTGTTCTCACACAGACAGAGCTTCTGGCACGTCTGTGGACTCTGTTGAGGGCAGCCCTAGGAACTACGTGGTTAAAACAGCATCTGCCGCAGTGAGAGCAGTGGGGAAGTTGAGGGACAGGTACGCTGTGGGTGATGGCTCTGGGTACGGTTCTGGCCTGCTACAGACCTGTATAAATACAGCTCTGTGGTGGTGGGACGTGAAGGGACTGCACACCAAATACTGCTTCACCTCATATCCCAGCCCGTTAACAACATACAAGGAGCTGTAGGTTTTGAGTTCCGGTAAAAACATCAACTCAGATCGAAGGCATAGCTGCAGTTTTGCAAAAATAGTCACCAGGCAGAAGCGTCAGGACTGTCCCTGGAGACGTTCCTAACAGGCATCTTCGTATATTTAAACCCAAATTAATGAATGTCACTGCATGGGCAAGAAAAAAATAGTAGATATTAGCATTTTTAGTTGCTCTGTGTATTTTTTATTTTGGAATAGAGAAAAGGCCCCAAGTGCCACAGATGTAAACATTCATCAAAATTATTTCCAGTATAATTCGTCATTCTGAATGTGTTTGTATGTATTCAGCGTCTTTTTTCAAGAAACTGTTTTTGTGTTGATTTTATTTGAAAATATTTGTGGTCTTGCTGCGTGTTGAGATGTGTATTTTCTCTCAACAGAGTTTGTGCCGAGGCTAGTCGGTGCTCCGATGGCCTTGGATTTAGCGTTTGGCATGCTGTGTGAGCTGCTGCAGCGGTGGGGGGAGATCGAGGCCGGTGTACCCGTCCTGCTGGAGTGGCTGCTGGGAGACAGCGAGCCGGAGAGGGACTCGGAGACGTCAGCCCCGGTAATTTTAACAACCAGTTGCTATCTCATGCTCTCTCACGGTGGGATCACTACATTTCTGCAGTGCCGTGAATAGTGTGAAATATGAAATATTCATGGAGTGAAATACGAATGAAGCCTGATGATCACTATGCCAGTGTTAATTGATTTACAACTAAAAAAAAAATCCTATGGGCAGTATTTAGAATAAAATCATTTGACACCTGTTTCGTGGCAATATCAGCATGAAATTAAAGAGAGCAATAAACAAACATTGAAATAAATCAAGAGTTACTTAAGTCATTGTCGACTGAAACGTTTTGAGGCTGTAACTGTGTCCAGTACCAATGCATGGCTTGCCTTGAACTTAACCTGCTGCCGTGGGTGCCAGGCACAGCTGGCGTTCAAGAACAGCGCTCTCCCGGCTGCTGGCTCTTCCAGAGATGTCACTGTGTGCCATCTTCCGTGTGCGCAGCACAGGGGACGGCCTCGCTCCCATCAGTCATTGTCTGCAGAAGGATTATTTACGAAAAGAAAAACATGACCCCGCTGGTTCTGTAAAACCTAACGCTGTGTAATACGCTGTATTCCCTTTGTCTTGAAAAGGCTGTAGAACTGCAGACAATGCTGGGAGGTAAACCGGAAGGCGCAGGAGCAGCTACATCTTTGAGAAATTTGTGGACAATTAATACTGCCCATGAAGTAAATTACGAACCTTTTCTTCAGCCCGTTGTTTAGGTTTGCCCTTCTGATGTTTCACCAACTGATACCATTTTCCTTTTCCATTTAATCCACTCAAAAAGCTCCATGATATAGCAAATTACCACTCTGGTTACTGAGAGTTCTTTGTGAAATACAAGACAGTTTCACAGGGGAAGGCAAGCACATGTTAAGGATTAGGACTGCTATTTACTTCCACTGTTTCCCAAGAGTTATACCGTAACTGCCTGGTTTTGGAAGGTAAAATTCCTTTGGCAACGTAGGAAACTTTTTTACTGTGTTTTCTCAAATCTTTGAAAAATGATATATATGAATTTTTACCTTTTTTTTTTAAATGCAAAGGGGCTGTTCTGTATCAGCCCCTGTGGTTGTTGTTTCTCTACATATCTCCCTTCATCTTTTACAATTGTCTCATTATTTTCAGGACTACAAGTCATTTTCTAATCTCTGTTGGTTTTCTTTTCGTTAAGGAAGAAGATGATTACCTGTTTGATAAAGGAGAGGTGAATTTTTGGGCAGAGACACTGACTCATGTCAGACAACTTAGCAAACACCTCTTACAGCTTGTATCAAGGACTGATCTAACTTTACCAAATCACAGAGGACTCAATCGACTATCAAGAACAGCACTGGAGCAAGCCCAGCTCGTTGACCACCTTCTCAGAGCACTACCTCCGACTCCAGAATTTTCCAAAACTCTAGAATTCACAAGATTGGCTATTCAAAATGAGAGAATATTGGTCTGCCTTAAAATCTTGAATCTGCTGAAGTCTGACGATGGTTGCAAACACCAAAGTCTGGGAGAGTAAATCACTAGACGTTCCTCTCGGGGAGCTGCACGCACGTTACTGGATGGGTGTTCGAGGAGCAAGGAGTTGCTCTACTGACTCTGTCAAACCTGCCACAAACTGCTTGGTATTTGGGCTAACCCCACAGTTTTTCTCTAGGAGTCCCCTGACGGTTATACACTGGGCTTTTCTCAGATGTAGGGTGGGAGGCTCTTCATTTTAAATGCATTTGCTGAGTTCATTCAGCCGAGTGTGGTTTGTTATAGCTACTGTAGGAAGGAAATGAGCTAAACCCTGCGTTATCCCTTCATCAGGTGCAGGACACCTTTTTATCCCCCATTTTTACCTCCTGTATTTTGATACCAAGAAAAAGTTGTTTGTTTTTTTTTTTTTGTTGTCTCCTGTCACGATACAGAGCGGTAATTACAGACTCCTGAGGGCTGGGGGAGAGGCTGCGGCCAGCTCAGGTGAGGCACCTGTGGGCAACATCCCGGGCACTCGACAGCCAC
>NW_010424322.1:0-6334 GCF_000710305.1 Buceros rhinoceros silvestris
CCCCAAACTACCAGGATTTCTATTCTCACAAATTCTTCCCATGGGAAGGGTAGTAGGAGTTCTGCCTGCAGAGCACCAAATAAAAGCTGGCAATTTGCAAGTCATTACTTGAGAGATTTGTGGAAATATTCAGGTGTCCTTGCAGCAGCAGATTTTGACAGCTAACATTTTAAAAGCTGTTCTACCTCAGCTTCCTGTAAAGGCAAAAGAGAGAAATCAAGGGGTACACATTAAGTTTAACAAGGTCAATATCCTTTGGTTTCCTCCATAGCAAAAGGGGAGACAGAAGCCTCTACTGAACTGCTTCTGGGGAGAAAATTACCTTAATTTTTCAGAATCACTCTTTGGAGGAGTCTTTCCTTTTCATAACATAGAAAATCTTGGACAACCAGCCTCATTTTTAAAGTATCTTTTTATAATTAAACTTCTGTGGTGAGAATGCCAACAGTTAGCTCCTCCCTATTCTTATTAATGGGCTTTCATTTTTATAAAAATATTCTTTTTGCTCAGATGCCTTGAATTATGATTTAAAGGGCTGGGGAAGACACCCAGAAATCCTTCTGGTTTGAATTTCACTACACCTTGGAATCCATATGTATAAATATTTTTATTCTATTCTGTGCTTGTAACCAATGACAGAAAATCCCAGTATAATAAATGTAAGTCCTGATTCTTAACTGGTTTTCACTGTCTTAAGCCAGAAGAATTTCTTTCCCCTGAATTTAATAAAGTTTCACTGGTGCTGAGCCAGTATTAATTATATCAAAACCAAATTAGTAGTCTGTCAAAGTAATAAAGATAAAATTATCTCCTATCTTTTTTCCAATGGATAAACCAGATGGCTAAAAAAAAAATTTGTCAGGGTCTCTGCTATTCACTGAGAATAACCATATTACCGATATTTTGTCAAAACATACATTTTAAGATATCCCCTAGGAATAGCTGATGAATTGTGACTGAACTGTTCATTTCATTCTTGCAGGACAGCATTTATAACTGCTTTTTAACATCACTTTATCATAATTGGATCATATTATCACATTCATCATGTTTTATCATAATTTTTCAGTCACCATTTTGCATGTGCAGTTAATGTCCTCAGACCAAGTTGCAGCTCACAGAGCTCCCAGTGATGTCCAAGAAGCTTCAGTGTGGAAGCCTGGAAAATGTCAAAGTCTTTTCTACATTGAGGCCAGAATCAGGTGAGAATGGCAGATGGACATCCGTACCGGGGGCTTCACTTTTTTCAGGGACATGTTAGAGCACAGGGAGACAAGATTAATATCCTCTTGTGTTTAGTTCTGACATAGATAGATAGATAGGTCTGGGGTTGGGAAGAGACCATACTTAAAGGAAAGGGCTTGGAAGACTTTAATATTCTATTTTATTTAATAGAGCTGGACAAAATATGGTCCAAATTATGGCATTATCTAAAGTGCCTCAAAATTAGAGAAAAAAAAGATACGTGAATGGATTATTTAAAAAAAAAAAAAACAAACAGATCAAAAGGGAAATTTTGTTGTCCTTTATCACTAATTTTAAAAAATAGAATTTTATCTTTTTTTATTGTTTTACTCTTTTAGAACAAAGATAACTATTTCCAAAGATGGACATAGTACATAACTTTGAATCAAAACTTTTTATTTTAATGTGTAGTACGTAGATAATTTACAAGCTTTGTTTACAAAATTTTGATTTGCAAGTATTAAAACTGCCAGATTTTGCTTTCAATCGGTTCACCGAAGTGACTTTCTGCAGCGGAAAATCAAACAAAAATTCCCAATTTAATGGAAGTGCAGGGAGGAGCTATCAGCTAAGAAATGGTACCAGAGAAGAAAGTTTCTACCTCTTGATCCTTTTCTGGCTTCCTGGAAGACACCAGTCACTGTACTGAGACCTTCTCTGCCTTGAGGAGACTGTTCTGGTAAGGCAAACCAAGAAGTGCTAAGCGAGGAGGAGTTCCCCAGGATATTAGGAAGCAATGTTGTACAACCCCTTACGGTTTCAGTATGTGCCTCCTAAGAGAGCTGGAGATGAGACGAAAGAAGAGCTCCTTGCCACCTCACCCACTGTGGTAACCAGGCACACCAAAGCATTGCGGCTTAGGAAGCCGACAGCCTCTATTGCAAGTATCCAGTCTTGAGGAGACTCCACACCTCTCTGCTGTCCCTTTGCCCACTGAACAAAGGCTAATATTTGCCCATCATTATGCTGCATGCTGGACAATAGTCTCATTCCTGCAAATATAACTATTCCCATAATTTTTACATTCTCCGCACTCATCTTGCTCCACTGAGATCCAACTCCATTTGCTGTCACAAGCACAGAGTAAATACATCCATAATTTCAATGCCATAAAAGAAATAGAGCACTGCAGAAAATATGTTTGCATGAGATGATAACTGCATTCCTCCACTAGATTAAATTGTTCTGACTTCAGATTTAAACCTTATTGCTGGCACAACCTAAAATCAAAGATAAATGTAGCTCTGCAAGTGATAAGTGTTATTCTTATTTTTATTCGTATTGATTATAAAATTACCCAGAAATGCACCACCACAAAGTCCTAAAAGTTTATCTATGCTACATCGGAGCTTTATTACTGTTGCAGTCACTCTGTGGTGCAGTCAGACTGAGTAAGCATTTAATCAGCAATGATATCTAGTTTCACAGCAGAGTGGGTTTGTGAGTGTGCATGTAAGCATGAAAGTTTTTTTATTTGGCTTGAGGGGACCAAATGTTGCTCTTGGATGTGTACATGCTGCTTCTACTAACATCTGCATTTTTGCATATATCTTACATTTCTCTCAAGGGCTCTGAAAACATTGATTTTCAAGGCCTAAATGCTTAAATTATCATGTTACATCATAATAGTCTTTAAAAATACTAGCTTTCTAAGCCTCAAAGCCACCTACTGCATGAGCTGTTGGAATAATAAGTTTTGGGGGTTTTTAAATAAAAAAACAAAAAAAACCAACAGAAGTGTATCTGAGAAGTTAAGTATCTTGCTCAAGAGCTTATCCAATACAGGAGCAAAACTCATATTTGATGTTAGAATATGTATAGGGAGCGATTCTGGAACGGCCAGATCTGACTAGCTCCCTATTTGAATTCTCATATTTTAGAACAATCATAATCTATTTGGAGTTTGCTTACTTTATTTTAGATTTAATTGCAAAATACTCCCTTGTTCTAAAGTAAGTGTAGCAGTTCTCAGGGTTAATGGAAGAGCTATTCCCCTTTAAACTACCCTGCTGGAGTCTGAAATTATTTCTCTCTGTAGATAAATTGGTAATGAAACCAGCAAAGTTGCACTGAATTTGTAGGGTCCACATGGTCTCAGAGTTAGCTTAACTTCTTGCTCTTTCAAAATCTACTGGCATTTATTTTTATGTCCATTAACATTGCAAATTAAAATCTCGGTGCTTCTTCGACATATGTAAATGAGCCTGCTGTCCACAAGGCATCTATCTACACATCCATAGTTGTCTCACTGCAGATGATCTGGGTTTACTGCAGACCACTGAAGAGACTCTTAAGTCCTACAAACAGTGGTGCTGACCTACCTGCAGTCTGATGGCCCTACCACAGTCGAGATGAGCCGTAATGTGAGCTTCAAGTGTAGGGGACAGTGAAGTCATTGCATTCTGCGGAGAGATAGGAGCCCATGCAAGTCTGAAGCAACCAAGCACCGACTCTTTGAGCTGGCACCTGACACTTCCCAGGCTAACGGCCAGAGAGGGGACCTATTTATAAAAAAGGTAGAGGTGCTAGACCTTAGACTTAGAGGAAAAAAATTTTCCTCTTAGACTTCTTAAAGTTCTCAAAAAAATTTATCATCTCTGAGCTAATAATGTTTGACCAGAAAGAAAGGCAAGGTATCTGCCTCAATGGGCTTACAGGGTAAAAAGTGAAAACAGGCAAACAGTGATAGGCAGAGACACAGAAGCAGGATATTTACGGGTCATGAGGTTTGTTTTGTTTTGTTTTTTGTTGTTGTGGGTGGGAGCTAATTGCAAATACTTTTCCGCCCCATATTTTTTATTTTCAGCCTATCAGTAGTGCAATCTTTCTTTTAAGCCCTCACAGAAATTTGTAAAGAAATGTGGATCCAAAACTGTTGTTCAAGGAATCAAAACAGTTGCTCTCAGTTCTAGTTTTTGGTTTTGGACAACAAAACATTTTTGGTTTTCTAGATATGAGCAGCCATGTGTACAGATGATCACTTCTAACAGGACTCAGTCCTGTGTCTCATTCTCCTATTACTGGATCAAGTTGAGCAGCCAGCAGCCAACTCTTTGCTTGCATTATAAGGGACAAGTATAGTAGTCAGGTAAATAATTCTAAGATAACTGAAAGTGTTGGTTGTGACTGTCACAGCAAGTACTTCAAAAGCAGTGATGGGTCTGGCTGAAATATAGCTAGCCAGACATTCCATTCAGCTCCAGAAAAGAAAACAGAACTATCCATGGGAGTCAGGGCAACCTAGACTGACATATCAATGTGAAGATGTGAGCCAAGCGGAGCAATGCAAGGGAAAGTGGATCAATCCTGGTTCTGTAATGAAAAAAATTTGCAGAGAATAATTAGATTCATAACGCATCTCCTCATTTTAACTTTTGGCTTGACACAAGGAAGAAATGTGGATTAGAGCTGCAGCTTGTAGAGTAGAAGTGCTTATATCAATTAGGAAACCTCATTTTGCTTTATTATTATTTTCTACCAAAAAAAAAAAATTAATTTCATTGGAGAAGTATTTGAAGAAGTCAGTCTGGAAGTTCTCTGTTGCTGTAGTGTCTTTCTGATGTGTGTTGTCCAAAAAAGAAACAGGTTTGCTTTGCAAGGAAGGAGTTATTTTATGTTGTGCCCAACATGAATTTAGAAAATTCAATGCTGTACTTAGTGAGGCTAAAAAAAAATTAATTTCATTGGAGAAGTATTTGAAGAAGTCAGTCTGGAAGTTCTCTGTTGCTGTAGTGTCTTTCTGATGTGTGTTGTCCAAAAAAGAAACAGGTTTGCTTTGCAAGGAAGGAGTTATTTTATGTTGTATTAGAAAATTCAATGCTGTACTTAGTGAGGCTGTCAATAAGGGAAATAGTATCATTGATACAAAAGCAGCACCAAGAACTGGAGTAAACGAGCATTAGCAATATTGTTCAATCACCAAAAACAAGCATAAGAAATCCAATTGGTACAGGCAGGAAAAAAAAAAACCAACCAAATATTGAGTCCCCATACAGACATAATCCTGGGGATAAATAAGAGAAAACAATAGAAAAAGATTCTAATGGAAGTAAAAAGGGAAAGGGGTAAAAGACACGCTCCTGCTACAAACAATGGAACAGAGGAGACAAGTATTTAATGCTGTCATGGGTTTTTTTGTCAACTTTTGCCAGAAATGAAGAAACACAAGAGGAAAGATCTTTCAGGTATGTGAATAAGGGTGCTACATATATGTCATGTCATAGGCAAACATTTCACATTCAGGAACATGAAGGTTCTGACCTACAGATGGAGCAAAAGAAAGATAGGAAGCTAAGCAGAAATGGGCAGATGATCATGATGCAGCATCATAAACCCTAGCCTGCAAAGAGGCTGCTTTGAAACCACTGAATCAGCAGCCAGGCATTGGTAAGAAAACCTCTGGACAAACTGAGTATGTGACCTGGCTCCAAGCAATCAAAAAAGATTGAGAAAACACTCATTACAAGATACTCCTGATTTATATCTTAATTTTGTCTTTTAGCATTTATCTGCTTTTAAGGCAAAAATGGCTTTTTGTTCATGACATCAAGGTGAACAGGATGGGCTATTTAACCCCTATAATATTTGTCATACCCTTGGTCAGGTACCACTTGTTTTGCATGCTTATCTCCCCCCCCAAAAAAAAAGATCTACAATGACCTGAATAAGGCATTAAAAGGATTCCTAAACATCATGGTGGTAATGCTGAGTAGGTAAGCTTTTGTTAGGAAGCAAAGATTCATCAGAAGTTGGTGTATTCTGGAAAGTAACTGCTGTCATTGGTTTCCTAATCAGACAGCAGCCAAACCTCCTCATGAGTCTTTCCTGGTGATGCTTACTCTGTGCCTGGACTCCTCAACGCACGGTCCTCCTCTGGGCGCCTGCAGCATGGGTGGTTCATACAAATCTTAATCAGTCCTCTGAGCTCCCACAGGCTGCTTGCTCCAGAGCAAAGGTAAAAGCTGTGCTCTGTGGCGTGAAGAAACTGGGTCAAATTGTCCACTGCAAGATGACCCAGGCATCCAAATGTCTCAGCAACTAGTGCAGAAATGAAGAACAGCATTCATTTCTGTCCCGGTTTGAGATGAAA
>NW_010424323.1:0-209 GCF_000710305.1 Buceros rhinoceros silvestris
CTCGGCGCGGGGTGGGACCCCAACCTAAAGGCACCCTCCTCGCACGGCACAGACCCCCCAGCCCCGTGGCCTGCGCTGCCCCGCCAGACCCCGCTCCTCCCAGTCCGCCCAGTCTGCGCTGGGACCGGGGGTGCAGCAGTTTCCGCCTCCCGCAGCTGCGAGAGCGCAGGAGGGGGCGCGTTACCCTCAGGTAACTTCGGCAGCCGCGG
>NW_010424323.1:396-5104 GCF_000710305.1 Buceros rhinoceros silvestris
GCTTTCCCCTCCGGGCAGGCACAAAGAGGAGAGATTCTGCAAGGAGCTGGCTCGAGTGCAGAGCTTTGCTTTTCTTCCTCTGAACTTGCCAAAAAGACACACGCAGACCTCTCCGTCAGCCCCAAGGATTGTGGCGCTGCATCCCCACATCCTCATCCTCTTATCCTCATCCCCACATCTGCCCATCTGCATATCTCCATTCTCACATCCCCACGTCCTCATCCTCTCATCCCCATCCCCACATCCTCATCCACTCATCCCCATCCCCACATTCTCATCCACTCATCCCCATCCCTACATCCCCATTCCTACATCCTCATCCTCATCCCACATCCTCATCCCCGCATCCCCACGGGGCAGCAGGCAGAGTCCCACAGCTGTAACGGCCAGTGGCACATTGCAATGTGCTGAAACCACTGCTCCCAGCTCTCACCACCACCTTCACACTCCAGCACTGCCACACAACGCACTGGTAAGCGCTGAGGCGATTCGGCCTTGTTACACCCCCGAGCCGCTGATGTTTTGCAGGCAGCAAGGCTGTTTATCAGCCTTTAATTAAAAACGCACTGAGCTTCATTCCCCCTCTCCCCCATAGCTGTAAATCTCAGAGCTTCAAACCAGACCTCTCCGCTCCCCAGGGAGCCACAACTCCACGAGACTTTGCCAAGAGCACCCTGAGGTCCATCAGCAGACGCAGAATCCAGTTGGATTCTGGCTCTCTGGCAGGGAGCAGTGCCCAGGAAAGGTTTTTGGGGGGAAAGCTCAGAACTGAGGTGCAGGATCACGGGTCCTCACCTGTCCCTGGCAGGGGAGCAGCATCCAGGGAGTTGATGATGAGAAAAAGAAGATGCCCCACTGCTTGGTTATGCTGCAGAGATGCTGCACAGGGTCCTCTTCCCCTGCCCCCCTGCCAGAGTTTGGGAAACTCTGGAGCTTCTTGAGCACGGAGTGCTGGGGAAGGGTGAGGGGTTACAGTGGTGGGTTCCAGGGCCGGCTGCACCGCTGACCAGGGCGATGCCGTGCTCCCCCAGGCCATCCGGGAGAGCTAAACCCCACAACAGCCAAGAGAGGAAAAATGTCTGACTTTGGCTTTTCACGCTGCTCAAGCGACACGTTCAAGGTCTCCCTTCACTGCCACTGGAGACCATCTGGGCACTCCGCGATCCAGAAGAAATTACTGCTTTTGAGCAAAATCTGATTTCCATTCAGAGGCTGTACCTGTGCCAGGGGGAGCCGGCCAAAGAGCCGGAGCGGGGAGCGGCAGGAGCCCAGAAGGAGCGAGGGTCAGCGCTTGCGGCAGCGCGGGCTGGGAAGGGCTCTGGCAGCTCAGCGCTGCGCTGGCACTGCCCAGCCCAATGCAGGGACCAGCTCAAAAGGGCTTTTCCAATTGCAGTCACCTAGTGTTGCCCCAGCGGGTTGGTCTCTCCATAGGTCTACCATTAACGTCAGGAAAGATGTTGGAGGCAGTGGAGAGGAGGGGCAGTGGCCTGCAGTTCTCCAGGGGTTCAGAGTGGACTGTACAGGGGACAAGCTCCTGCCAAGGAGGAAGAGCGCAGCCTGGCTCATCTGCCCTCCCTCAGTGCCCAGGTCACGGAGCAGGAGGTGGGCGCTGCTGTTGCCTGGGTCCTTGCTGACACTGGGTCTTGCAGAGGGGTGAAGAATTTGCTGGGGACAAAAGTGCAAGGAGAGCAGAAGGGGCTCAGCGAGGAGGCTCTGGAGGCCAGGAGATGTGCAGGAGCAAAGGCTCCAAGCACTTTCCCCAGTGTGCTGGGAGAGGGTGGGCAGTGGTTGCTCTTACAGATACGTCTCGGGTGGGCAGGAACAACAGAAAACAACACAAAAAAGAAAATCAACTGTCACTGTCTCTCTTCAGAGAGAGAAAAAATGAATCTCATACTAACTGGGCACCTCCTCTTGGTTTGGGAGGAGAGAGGAGATCCGAATCCGCCTTGTTTCAAGCTCTGGCCATCCTGGCAAAGCCTCCTCTGCTCTCTGCCGCCTCGGCTGGGGACTGAGCCTGGACAGGAGGAACCATGTGGATGGAGGCAGGAGAACTAGACAGCGAGTGATCGTGGCCAGGATCTGAGATCAGAGAGAAGGAATGTTGTTATGGAGAGGCTGAAAGCTCGGGGAGGGGATGACTCATGCTGGAGAACATACAGCTGTTGGAGCGGGATTTGGCATCGGTTTGCTGAACCTTCCTCATTAGCAGAGAGGGGAGAGTGGAGCCTCCGCGATGTCTCTGATCTGGCAGAGGCAGCTGCCAACCTGTGCTGGAGGTGATGGGGAGGGGACCGCTGCCTTCCAAAGCAGGGTCACGGCCCTGAGAGAGGGTCACGGACCCCGGAGAGGTATTTTGGGCTGCAGGCAGGGCTCAGCACTGACATTTCTTGCTAGCAGGGGCCCTTCAGGCTGAGGGACCTGCAGGGGCATCTGTTGGGGTCAGTGACGCTGCCCTGAGTAAGGAAGTCAGAGCAGTGGGCTGGGATGGGGTTGGGTGGGACAGCTCTGCTCAGCCGCGGGGCTGCAGCTGTGCAGAAGTGCAAGCTGACATCCCATCCCTCCTCCTTCTCCAGTAATGGGGAAACAGAGGTGCAGAGTGGGGACTGATGTATTCCCAGCACCGAGTCAGCTGCGGAGGTTAAACAATTCTTCACGATGGCTTTGCTCGCTGCTGCATCCTCAGCCCATGGTCACACACACCTCGCACTGGGAAGAGCCAGACCACTGTGTGGCTGGAAGCCACCTCCAGCTGAGGAGTCAGACCACCGGCCCCTCCTGGGCTGCTGGGAGCCCACCCTGTAGGGCACGAGGGCTTCCTCCAGCTCCTACCCAATCTCCATCCAGCAAGAGAGGCTCTAGCAGCTTCCCAATATTCACAAGGTAGCTGCAGAGAGAATAGGGAAAAAAATTATTCCCCCTACCCACCGAGGCCAAGGTGGGCAGGGAAGGCGATTTGGGCACGGCATTAGGAGCAGAGGATGAGCCAGCATCTTCCCAAAGTCGCTTTCAGAGAGATTTTTTTTGGTATCATGCCTGGAAATAACCACAGCGCCAGATTCCCAGCGCTGGGGGATAAAAACCTCCATGGGCTGCTTCAGAGGTGGCCCCATTTCAGTGGTAAGTGAAGCGACTGTAAATACAAACAGACTCGTTATTAATCATGGTCTGTAAATGTGGAGTCATTATCTTTATGTCCCTGGAAAAGTAATTCTCTCCAGCTTTTCAATAAGAACTTGGAAAAGCCGGAAGACTTGAGTTCTGGAAATGTCACCCCCGGAGAAGAAAACCTGCGTATTTTCACAGATTAACCGAATTTACAAAATCAGTGAGTTTTAACACACTTCCAGAGCTGAAGTTAAATGCTTTGTCCCTCTCCAGTGGTTTATAATCCTGTTTTGCAAACTCTTCCTGTACTGCACCTATCAGCCTGCACTCCACGATGCTGTTTTATTCTCTGCCCAGTGCGGCTTGGGGAGGAGACGAGGTGGGGTCTGATTTACAGGATCTCTCCTCCACCACCCTGTAGGGCAGCTCCTCCTCGCCTGACCACGCTCACGGGTCACAGAGCTCCAATTCCTTCTGTACCTCCAACCAAAAAGAACCGTTTTCCGGTGGAAGGGACCATTGAGCTCATAACTTCAGGCCAGGGCGCAGCTCAGTGATGTTTTATGCAACTCCCAGCCCACCAAAACACATCCATACTCGACAGAAAATACTTGGGAAGGTAACACTGCTGCTGCAGTTACAGCCCCGATGCTCCAGCAGCCTCTCGGGGAGAGGAGGAGGAGGAGGACCAGCACTAGCCTCTTTGCCATGGCACTTGCAGCCCTGAAAACACCACATTAGCACAAGCAGAGGGAGGAAATCTGCATTGAAGCTGGTTTTGATTTCAGCCGGCGCCTCTTTAAAGCTGAATACATGCTGTGTGCTCTGAATGGATAGCGAGGCAGAGGTAAGGTGCTCGCTCCCATCCTGAACATACCCACCACCATGGTGGGTAGCTTGGGCTGGACATCTGTCCCTAATTTTAAGCAGCCAGAAAGGTTCTGGAGGTTTTTTTTTCAGAAGGTGGTTTTTTTCCCTCTGGAGTAGCTGCATTGGGGCATCGCTTCGTTTGCTTGGTCACATGAGGGATCAAGATGTGACTCCTGATGGGAAGAGGGGACCATCTAGGAAGGATTATCCCCAAATGCACCAAAAGGCTTGTCCTTCTAGATCTTCCTCAGACTTCAGAGAGGTTCCTGCATCAAAATATTTTGATTTGTCATTTCGTGGATGTTCTAAATTACTAAACATTAGTGCTTGGTAATGTTGAGGTAAGAAAAATAAAAGCTGGAGCGAAACATTACAGCTAAAGCTGGGATGGGATGTTTCACCGAAATGCAATATTCTGAGATTGCCTTTTCATTTCAAAATGGGCCATAACATCCCCAGCTCCGCATGGCCCTTCGGGGAAGGTAGTTTGTGTTTTTAAGGCTCTCGGGCTTTGCCGGCGCAGGCAGCGGCAGGGCAGGACTTAGAGTAGGTTGGGCTCTTGCTGACGGCAGCTACAGCAGCTCAGTAAAACCCGGGGCAGAGGCGAGGGGTCTGCACGATGTTTCATTTTACCGGAGAAATCCTGGGGGAATACAGAAAAACCATCAGGGCCAGATGTTAATGTCCATGGTGGGAACTGCATTTTGAGACCCTGTTAATTGAACTGCTG
>NW_010424323.1:5200-6520 GCF_000710305.1 Buceros rhinoceros silvestris
TGAACCCATCACCATAGGAGCTTACGAACACGCTCAGAAGGGGAGAACTCAAAGTGATGGAAGGGAGAACTCAAACTGCCGGAGAAGTGCTTCATCGGCAGCTAACGAACATCTTCAATGTGATGATGTCTGCAGCCACAGAAGTGCTTCAGGCATCAGCGCTCCAAAGGGATTGAGCCCATTAGGAAAGCACCATCCTCCACACACCAGGGTCTCACCCTGGTCCTCAGGCTGAGGTCCCAACCCCTCCCTCCTCTGGTGGGAAGAAAGGGCTGTCCCCACTCACAGCCTGATGTCACCTCAGCAGAGGTGACACCAATGGGGTCTGGCATGTCCCTGCTCCTTGTTTCCCCGGGTAGGACATGGAGCTGCCTCCTGCACCAAACGTCCCCATCCCAAAACACTGCAATACTCATTTCACTGAGGCAGAAGCCAAACACCTCTGCTCTGTCACACAAGGAAAACCTCAGCACTTGGGCATTTGAGGAAAATGTCCCCTCACCTGCCTCCATCCTCGAGCTGAGGACCCACCTCAGGTCAGCACAGGAAAGAGGACTCAGGGGCAATTCAGAGAACCGAGTTTCGCATTTCGCAAACGCGGTGAAGAGCCCCCAGCAGAGACGTGCCCTTACCAATATCTGCTCATTTAATGGTGTCTCTTGCTGTGTCTGAGCACCAGCTCCCTGTGCAGCCCCAGAGCAGGCTCCACTTCTGCTATCGAGCCTCTGCAGGATTAGCAATTTAAAAGAAAGACGACAAAAATCACCCAGTCAGTGGCCACAGCCTTCTCTTGTATGTTAGAAGTTTGTTACCGCAGGAGGAGCCTGAGCAGTGTCTCAGCACTCACACATTTATCTGCTCCCTGACCCACCAGCTGCATCTCAGCATCTCTCAAATGTTGCTGCATTTATCCACGTCTTTGCTTCAAATAACACTGCAGGGCGCAGGCGGGGAGCAGAAACCTTGGGAGGGGGGAGGACTCGGGCAAGATCCCTTAGGAAAGGAGATGAGCCTGACCTGAAGCTCAGACACAAAGCATTTTTAGTTTGGGCTTCATCCCTGGATACAGCTCACCCTCGGCAGCCCTTTCCTCGACAGATTCGGATCCCCCCACCCACGTGGCTTTGCAGGCGCAGAGCAAAGAGCATCTCTCACTTTCCCAGGCTTGGGAGGATGCGAAACCCTCCCACACATCTCACTGTGATGCTCCTGGCAGGGCAGACCCCCAGGGTCTCAGCAGGGGATTTCAGTCCTTGAGCACCAGAACCCCAGCGTGACCTTCTGAACCCTTCCTACCCCAGTCCCCAGGGACACCCCCCG
>NW_010424323.1:6641-9983 GCF_000710305.1 Buceros rhinoceros silvestris
TTCCCCATGCAGTTTCCAGCAGCTCTTCCCCCAGCCTGGAGCATGAAAACCTGGCACCGGTTTTTTCAAGCGAATTATCTGCATCTCCCTGTTCTCGACCTTCCCAGCGAAGGCCAGGCCGGGTCAGCAGTGGGCTCCACGGCCAGAGGAGAGCAAGGAGAGCTAATTATGCTAATGGGTGGGATGTGGCCATGAGTAGAACAGCAGCATATTTCCAGCTGTCAAAGCCCAAAACCCTCCAGCACGGAGCGAGCAGCAGAGGGGATGTCAAGCCGGCATTCGTTTGGTTTATGACAGGGGCTATTCGATGCCGTTACCTACAAACCCAAGACTTGGCCCCGTGACCCAACCGTGCTGCTGTGTGTGGGGATTTTGGATCCCATTCCATAATCCCATGCAGAAATCCCCTCCCAAGGCCACCCCTGAACGTGGGGGAGCGAAGCCTTTCATTTCTGAACACCTCCGGGCTGGATCTGGGCAAGGGGTTCACGCTTGCCCTGCCCTTCGATGCCGCAGATGGGAGAGAAGGTGCAGGGAGGCATCACCAGTTCAAACCCCCCTTTAACCGGACACATCCTTCTACCTCCAGCCACCCAGCCTGGCCTCGGTAATCCCAAATCCTAGGTATTAGGCATTTAATCTTGCATTTTATCATGTCTCCTCTTACCAGGGGGTCTGAAATTAAAAGGGAATCAGGGAAGAGTTGAGCTTCCGCGAGTTTAATTGGTTCAGGCTGGTGGCTAAGAAGGAAGGAGGGAAACACAGCGGTTCCTTTCCCTGGCTTTCCTCGGCGTTTCCCAAGCAGCTCTGATTATTCTGGGAGAGGGGAAGTGATGCAGCATCAGAGGAGGGAGCGGAAGAAATGCCCCTTCCCTGGACAGAGGAGGAACTTGTGTTCATGTCTCAGCCTGCCCTGGGTGCAAGGGAGCCAAGCGGCTCTGTGGAGCTGAGCCAGCGGCCTGGGCTGGAGCCCACGGACACGATTTTCCATGATGCAAACTGGAGTGGGAGAGAGGCCAAGGCAGGACACGGAGAAGTCAGGGGTTTATTGCCTTTGATGTCTCCCGAATTGCAGGAAAGCTGGAGGCATCTGCTCCTGTCCGGGCTGGTGCTGGGTCGGGCTGTGAGAGGGGCTGGGTGCTGAGCACTGGGAGTGGCAGCAGGATGAACTGGGGACAGAGCCAGAGATGCAGAACAATGAGCTGGGGGCCGGGGATTCCCATTTCAGAGTGCTGGGAGCTGGCAGTGGTGTGGTTTTAGCTGCAGCTCCTGGGCAGTGCCCCAGGTCGCAGCTCCGCTTCGCTACAAGTCCTGGGATATAAACCCCCCAGTTTCCATTGCCCCCCCCAGGCTGCTACTCATCCTCTGGACATTGCGGTGTTCAGAGCACAGGTCCCAACGCTTCACCAGTGGTGCCATCTCACAGTCACCCCCGATTCGGTGCTAATCTGGAAGAGAGCTGCCCTGCTGACACACGCTTGTTTAATTACTATTAGCAGAATGGGGAGCTTTTAATTGCATCCCCCCACCATAATGAGGGACCGTACTTTGACCTAAGTTGAAGTATCTACTAGCAACAGGTATGTACCTTCACTCTGTTGGTTTCTACATAAAACCAGGCAGATCCACAGCTGTCAGGATACAAGAAAAAGCCCAAATGCTGAAGCTATAATCCCACTTTTCCATATTTATCAGGAAAAAGCAGGATGCGGAAGTTTCAGCATCCCACAGCACTGACCACCAGCTGCTGGGGAAGGTCACTGGGAACCAGTGTCTGGGAACCTCTGTGGGAGCTGCTGCAGCTTGCAAGGAAGAAGTTGAATTTTGGAAGAACTCCACGCACTCACGGCATAACGCGACCTGCCAGCCGCATAACACAGCCCAGATAAACCGACCCGACAGCTGGAGCTCTGCCAGGTGAAACCGCCTGAGCAAGCGGGCTCTGGGGATGGGCGAGGAGTCTGGGGGTAAAGCAGGACCCTTTCGGACCTGAGTCTGCGGGGCTGCTCCCTGGGTGGGTGTGCAGGGTGAGTTATGGGTTTGGAAACGGGGCAAGACAGGGAGGTGGGACCTCTCTGTGCAACGTCGTGAGCCGACTGCACTCGTGGGACCAGGCTGCACCCCCGCGTCCTCGCTGCCCGAGCCCTCACAGGCTCCACCCCAGGCACTGCCAGGGATACGTGGGTGATAAATGATCCAGAAATAGGCAGGTTTTAGGTCTCCAAAGTGGCAAATCACCCTCCAGCAGCGAGCCCGCTACCCCAGACTATCACCCTGCTGAAGGCTGCAATTAAGGTTAAAGTCAGAATTTTTGCAGCAAATGCATTTTCACCTTAAAAACGAGAATGATGAGGGAAAAAAAGGGTACGATGGATGAACCTCGCTCTCTTTAAAGTGAGCTCTCTCCGCTCTGCCTCTGCTCTGGTGCCAGCCTCAGCTGCCTCAGTGTCCCTGTACATCGGGAGCCAGGGCCTCCCCGAATTTCCTAATTCCTACCTCTGACACAGCTCTCTCGGAAACAAACGGAACAGCAGCGTCTGGCTGGGGGTTAACTAAAGCCCCCGTGCTGTGGGGCTGTAGCATCATCCTTTCCAGCCTCAGGCGAACCACCCAGCTCTGTGGTTTGTCTGCGGGGTGCAGGAGGCCCCCCCTGTCCCGGCTAAGAGCTGAGATGCGGGATGCTCCCGGGGGTCACTGCCACCCTCAGCGGCACAAAATTGCCAACCCCTTCTCCGGGCTCCCAGCGGGGACATGGCTTAAATCCCACTAGGACACAAGGTCAGCACCGAGTCTGTCCCCACTGGGGCGTGGGAGAGGGTTTGCAAGGAGAAGCCAGAGAGGGTCAAAGCCCTGGAGAGCCAAGATGTGCCAGCAGATGCCCGTTTATCCCACACTCTCCTTTCTGGGGAAATAATGGAATTTGGGGCTTCAGTGCAAGCCCCCACCCCTGTGAGGCCAAGCGTTGGGCCAACACATAGAAGACAGTGTCCCCTGTCCCACGCTGTGCGCTGGGAGATGGGGCAAGAAAAAGGGGCGTCAGGACAGTTTCATGTCGCTACACCAGCTACACACACTTCGCATGAACAGCCCTGGAACAGCCGCTCCGCTGGCATTCCAGGCTGGTGTGCTCCAGGAAAGAGGTGCCCTCAAATAAAGTTTCATAGCTTAAACCTGTTGTGAGAACTGGGCTCTGCCTGCTCCCAGCCAGCTGAGCACCCATATGGCAACCATCTCCACTCGCTGCAGCCAGAGTGGTCTGCGCGGGGCACAGACACACGCACACACTCTGTCCCCCACCAGCCTCCTGCCCTTCCTTGTCCATAAGGAACCCCACATGCTCCT
>NW_010424323.1:10144-11077 GCF_000710305.1 Buceros rhinoceros silvestris
GCAAAGCCACACAGCCGTGACAAATGCCGGCTAAAGCTCCGGGGAGGATTAAGCCGGGCTGATTTCAGAAATGAAGATGTTTTACGGCCACCTAAGGCCTGAGCAAGGCAGGAGACAGCAGCAAAGGGACCCAGGATGGAGCGAGCAGGAACAACCAGAAACCGGGGGTGGTTTTGCGGGGAGCAAAAGGGACAGCTTTAATTCAGGGAAGGTGACACTGTTTCCCCCAGCCAGTTTTCAATTACCGACTGGCTAATGGAAAAGCCGGTAATAATTATGTCCGTGTTGTGGTGTTATGGAAAATACTGTAATGAGATTAGGGCTGCGCTGGGCTCCTCGGGGGCGAGCCGCATGGCCACGTGTGCAGGCTGCCCCACGCACCCGCTCCCCTCCCTCCAGCCTCTCCAGATCCCCGCAAAGATTTTGGGATTTGTGAACCCTCCTGGTGCCCAGAACACCGTTGTGTGGTGGGTAGATGCCGTGGGTTTCTCCCACTAGAAGCAGGAGCTGGAGGGGAGTCAGTGAAGGTCTCAAGGTGTGGTGGCTCGCAGAGGAGGCTCTCCAGACCTCTGGTCCTCTTCAGCTTCACCATCTTCATCTCTGATTTTTTTCCTGGAGATATTTATGGCTCTTTCCGTGTTGCTTTCCATGTCCCACTGAATATTGCATGTGCTATGGATCCCCAAGGACCGATAGTCTGAAGAAAGCCGATTCTTTGCAGGCTTTTTTAGAGCTGCTAAATGGCACCTCTCCTCTTCCCCAGCATGATTCTCTCTGCACATTTACCACTGATTGTATTTGCAGACACATTTGGGTGTGATTATCAGCTGAAACATGCCGAGGAGTCAAGCGCAAGGAGCATCTCTGGGGGCTGCAGCTGCAAAACAAAAGCAGCATCTTTCCTTTTTTGCGGGACAAGTAATGGAGGTTCAG
>NW_010424324.1:0-2726 GCF_000710305.1 Buceros rhinoceros silvestris
GACGCGGCTTCCCCCTCAGAAACACCGGCCGGAGGCGTTTCCCCCTCACAGACACAATGTGGACGCTTTTGTTCCCTCATAAACAGCTTGTTGACACGTTTTTCCCCTCATAAACCCTCGTTTAACTTTATTTTTTTCCCCTCACAAACGCAATTTCGAGGCATTTTCCCCTCACAATCTCAGTTTTCACACTTTTGTTCCCTCATAAACAGCTTGTTGACACGTTTTTCCCCTCATAAACCCTCGTTTAACTTTATTTTTTTCCCCTCACAAACGCAATTTCGAGGCATTTTCCCCTCACAATCTCAGTTTTCACACTTTTGTTCCCTCATAAACAGCTTGTTGACACGTTTTTCCCCTCATAAACCCTCGTTTAACTTTATTTTTTTCCCCTCACAAACGCAATTTCGAGGCATTTTCCCCTCACAATCTCAGTTTTCACACTTTTGTTCCCTCATAAATCCCATTTTAAAACTTTCTTCCCCTCACAAACACGATTCTGACACATTTTGGCTTCACAATCCCAATTTTGACACTTTTTCCGCTGATAAATCGCAATTTTGATACTTTGTCCCCTCATAAACACGATTTTGAGGCATTTTTCCCTCATGAAAAGCAGTTCGACGCAGTTTTTCCCCTCAGAAACACAAATCTCACACATTTTCCCCTCATAAATCCCAATTTTGAGATTTTTTCCCCACATAAATCCCCCTTTAACACTTTTTTCCTGATAAAAACAATTTTGACCCTTTTTTCCCCTCACAGACACAATTTTGATGCATTTTTACCCTCATAAATCCCGCTTTAACATTTTTTCCCTCACAGACGCAATTTCGAGGCATTTTTCTCTCAGAATCCCAATTTTGACACTTTTGTTCCCTCATAAACCCCATTTTAACGCTTTTTTCCCCTCACCAACACGATATTGAGGCATTTTTCCCCATCAACCCAATTTTGACACTTTTGTTCCCTCAGAAAAAGCTTTTTGACACGTTTTTCCCCTCAGAAATCCCATTTTAAAACTTTCTTCCCCTCACAGACATGATTCTGACACTTTCTTGCTTCATAATCCCAATTTTGACGCTTTTTTCCCCTCACAGACACAATTTCAAGGCATTTTCCCCTCATACGAAGCATTTGGACACAATTTTTCCCATAAAACCCCCAATTCCGGCACTTTTTCCCCTCACGAGTGCCAGTTTTGAGCGTTTTTCTCCTCAGAAATCCCCCTCCAACTTCCCTCCCGCACAAACACGAATCTCACACGTTTTTCCCTCAGAAATCCCAATTTTGACACTCTTTTCCCCTCAGAAATCCCCCTTTAACACTTTTATCCTGATAAAAACAATTTTGACACTGTTTTCCCCTCAGACACAATTTTGAGGCATTTTTCCCGCAGAATCCCAATTTCACACTTTTTTCCCTCATAATCCCAATTCTGACACTTTTTTCCCCTCACAAACCCCATTTTCACCCTCTTCTCCCCATTTTTGACCCTTTTCCCCCCATTTTCACCCTTTACCCCCCATTTTTTACCATTTTCCCCCATTTTTGACCCATCTTTCCCCATTTTTGATCCTTTTTCCCCCATTTTTTACCATTTTTCCTCATTTTTGATCCTTTTTCCCCCATTTTTGACCCATTTTTCCCCATTTTTTGATCCTTTTTCCCCTATTTTTGATCCTTTTTCCCTCATTTTTGAACCATTTTCCCCATTTTTGAACCATTTTCCCCATTTTTGAACCTTTTCTCCCCATTTTTGAACCTTTTCTCCCCATTTTTGAACCTTTTCTCCCCATTTTTGACCCTTTTTCCCCCCTTTTTGAACCATTTTTCCTCATTTTTGACCCTTTTTTCCCCATTTTCCCCCTCACCCCCCGTTAATTAGTGGCTAATTAAGGATTAATGAGCTGATACCGTGGGGTTAATTAACAGACCTATTGATTAATTACTTAGCTGTTAATGAGCTTTTAATGGCCAGGAGGTTAATTAGAAGCTAATGAGCTGTTAATTAATGGTTAATTAATGATTAATTAACGAGCACTGAATGGAGAGGGGTTAATTAACAGTTAATTGAGGGTTGGTTAATTAATGACTAGTTGATTGAGACATGGTTAATGACTGGTGGTTAATCAATGAGTGGTTAACGAGCTGTTAATTAGCAGTTAATGAGCTCTACATAGAGAGGTGTTAATTGGTCACTGAACAGATAATGAGTGGTTAATTAATGAGCGTTGACGATTAATGAGTAGTTGATTACGAGGGGTTAATGAGCAGTTAATGAAGTGGTGGTTAATTAGCAGTTAATGGCAGGGAGGTTAATTAATGAACAGTTAATTAAGGAGCAGCTAATTAATTACTGAGCAGATAATTGATGAGCAGATAGTTAATTAATTAATGAGTGACTAATTAATCGATGAGTGGTTAATTAATGAGCAGTAAATTAATCAATGACCAGTTAATCAATGAGCCGTCAATTAATTAATGAGCAGCCAGTTAATCAATGAGCAGATAATTAATGAGTGATTAATTGATTGGGTAATGAGCTGTTAATTAATGCATGTTTAATTAATCACCGAGTGGTTAATGAATCTGGGGGTTAATTAATGACTGGGCAGTTCGTCAATCTGGGGGGTTAATTAATTACCAGGTTATTTAATTCACGAGCAGTTAATGAAGCCAGGGGTTAATTATCGGGTCAAATAATTATTTATTTATTTATGTGT
>NW_010424325.1:0-1673 GCF_000710305.1 Buceros rhinoceros silvestris
CGGCTGAGCAGCGCAAGGTGCAGCGTCTGGAAGAACATGCCGGTGAGGCTGGACAAACTACGGCCGTGCCGATGCAGGGCTGCCTAGAGCCTTGAAACCGTATCTGTGGAGGAGGGTGGAGAAGCAGGAAAAAAGTAAACAGCTGGGCCCCTCTCGAGACTGGACAGAGCTTTGAGTCCACAGCACGCCGCTGGATCTACCGTGGCTCTTGCAACTGCCTCCTGAGATTGAACCACCACCGGGATGAACTTTGGATCCACAGGACACTGTTGGATCGGTGGTGGTGACTTTGCTTTATTTCTCTCTCTCTTTCACGGCGTAGTTAACCTCATCTTTGAGTAAAAAAAGGAGCTATAGCATGGGAACCAACATTGGCCTCATTTGTCTCTTAATCTTGCCAGGTGGCAACTGCAAAACGTTTTATTTTTATGTCATTAATTCCCTGAAGCTGGGACATGACATCCTCTCCTCCCCAAGCCCCTGGAGCCCGCCCGCGGCAGAGGTGCTGGAGCAGCCCCCACGAGGCAGCGAGGCGCCCTCAATAACTTATGTTTATTGACACACAGGCTGGTAGAGGATCTCCCACCCCCAGCAGCCACATCGCACAGTCGAGGCAGCCCTTCATCCCCCACCTGCTGGACAGGGGCACAGGGACCAGCTCCAGGTAGCTACAAGCCCAGGGGACAAAGCCCCCGGCCCCCTTGGCAAAGGCCGAGCAGTCCCCAGCCAGACCACCGTCACTTCTGCCGCTTGTAAATCTTCCGAGCGAGGCCAAGGAAGATCTCCTGGGGCAGGCGGCCCGCGTGCTTCTGGATCAGCTCCTGCAGGCGCCGGTAGCTGTTCTCCTCGTACTCCTGAAAAGCGGCCCTCATGCCAAGAGCCTCATAGAGCTCCTTCACCTTCGCCACCTTCTCAGGCTCCTTATGGCCGTAGTTCTCCTGAGAAAATACCGGAGCTCGTCAGGCTGAGGCCCAGCCCACGGCCACTGCTCGCACCAAGCACAGTCACCTCTTATCCTTGCTACCATCTTGCGCTCCTCGCAGCCAGGCAGCAGCGCAGGGCAGCTACCCAGCGCGGCACCCAGCTTGCCAGGTGTAGGTTACTTCCTCGGGGAGGGAGCCCACACCACCTCTCCCCCTCTGCAGGGCAGACGTTACCTCCAGGATCTGCCTCTGCTCCGGCGTGACTCGACGCAGACTCTCCACCACCAGCCAGCTGCACTTGTTGTCCTGGATATCGGTGCCAACCTTCCCTGTCAGCTCCGGGTCCCCGAAGCAGTCAAGGTAGTCGTCCTGTACAGAGACAGAAACCCATGACTGCCATGACCAGCGTCGGACAAGCGCTGAGGGACGGGGAGTCACCACCTACCTGGATCTGGAAGAATTCTCCCATCTCCAGCAGGATGGCTTTGGCATTGTCGTGCTCCTCCTTACCATCGATGCCAGCCTAAGGAGGGGGAAAATGCAATAAACCCTTCCAGCACCTGCCTTCCACCCCCCCTCACCTCCCAGACCCGCTGCCCTCCTCAGCAGCCCCACACCAAGGGTTACCCCTGCCCCGAGACCGCGTCCACAACACTCACCATGTACATGGCGGCGGCCACAGGCAGGTAGAAGGAGTAGAACGCCGTCTTGTACTTCACAATCGCCTTGTACCTGCAGCAGAGGAACACG
>NW_010424325.1:1960-2172 GCF_000710305.1 Buceros rhinoceros silvestris
CTCTTACGAATGGGGAAGGCCCTGGCAAGCAAAGCCGCCCTGCTGCAACAGGGCTGGCGTCCCTGTCCCCTCCTGCCTCTTCACCTCTGCTCACTGAAGCGATTCAAATCCACCTGCGAGATGGGGGCAGTGATGAGGTCCAGCGCCTGCCCGAGCTCGGTCTCATAGGCCGTCTGAAAAGAGGGGACAGGTTTACTCGAGCAGCCCCCAGG
>NW_010424326.1:0-1554 GCF_000710305.1 Buceros rhinoceros silvestris
CGGTTTGTCCGTCAGGAAAAGGGTTTCAGCCAAGCCCAAGCTCCAAGTCAATTTCTAATGTCTTAACTCAGTTCCTTCTGGTTCATTTTTATCATGAGCAAAACGACAGCATTGCAGCACCCGTTTGACAAGTAACGCTGATGAGCCAGTGAGGGGTCCCACTAAATCCTGAAAAGTTGATCATCTTTCTATTTGCTTTTTCACCTCTGTAGGTGTGGTGCCTTTATGGTATTGGTATGTATTTTTTAAGTTGTTGTCTGTGATAGTAATGACTAAATGTTAAACCGGTTCAAATGACTGAGCTTTCCAAAGCAATGACACTTCATCGCTTTTTGGCTGTGAAGCAGGATCTGCGCTGCTGAATGCAGCAGTCAGGGAGCAGCATGAAGAGGGCTGCTCCACCAGCAGGGACACGCCACGAGCCAGAGGTGACCATGGCACCAGCCATGGCCAAGGTCTGAGTGATGATAACAGGCTTCATGACAGCCCCAGACAAGACAAAGTGGTGCACCAGGTCTGGGGCCCGTGCAAGAAGTCCCGTCAAGAGCAACAGCAGATGGGGCAAGAAACAGGGCTCGTGGAAAGACTACCGTGCAGGGTCAAGGTCTATCCAGTAGCCTCACAAGGACCGGGGATAGGTACATGCACAGCATCCCTCTGCGAAGGACAGGAGGCTCAGCACTGGGTGCCAATGATGCTCTTGGGCTGGCGCTGTGGGTGGGGGTCCCACATGAGATTGTTCAGGGCACATGGTGTGCTCAGGGCCCAGATGCTGCTTTTACTTCCCACAGTTGCACGGGAATGTCAACTGACATCTGTCCTGTGCACCATGAAGAAAAAGCATCCTTGGCCTTCCTCTTTACTAAAAATCAGATTTCTGGTTGTTCCTGTGGTATGCTGGCAACATACGAAGCTGAAGACCTCCCACCAGATGTGGGTCCCCGAGGGTTCTTGGTGCTCCACAGGATCGGCCTTCCTATTCTCAAGGGCTGAGGTTTACCCACCCGTGATCTTCTGTGTGTTTATTATGTGAAAGGATAGTGTGCGTTGGAGTTGTGCAGTCATTAGGAACCTCCTCTCCAGCTCATGAATTTAGTTCAGGGGGTTTGGGAGGTATTTGTGTGCCTTTAAAGAGCGTCACCACTTCTATTTTCCTTTTTTTGGAAGTAATACGTAACTTGTAACTTATGTTTTTGATGGGCTCAAAGGGTAACTGGGTGAACTCGATGTGTATCTACTCATTATTCACTCTCATAGACTTGCGTAGGTATAAAACTGCAGCTTTTCTGAGCCTGAGCCTGGTGATGTTATTAATGCAAGAAATTGCTGTAGGGACAAAACATCCCTGTAATGCAGCACCAGAGAGACAGGAAAGACAAAAACATAAACCATGAGTGTTTTTAGCAGATACTATGTCAATTCACATCTGTTTATCCACACACAACAAACCGACTGGCCCTAAACACCGATAAATCATCAAGGCCCTGGAGTTGAGACCATGCTACAATCTAAACTTGTTTTGCTAGTTTCAGAATTGTAAAAATATTTATCAAG
>NW_010424327.1:0-524 GCF_000710305.1 Buceros rhinoceros silvestris
CGGTGGGCTCTGGGTTGGGATCCTTCGCGGGCACATGGCGTTGGAAGCTGCACGGCTTCCCAAGTATCTTGCAAGCTTAGTTTACTGGGGGGAAAAAAGGGCGATGTGTGTGGGTAGGGAAGGGGGGTGTGAGGGGAGAGAGAAGTTGCCAGTGCCTCGGCGAGCGGTGCCGGCGTTGCAGACCGGCGGCACGGACTCCCGTGCGTTTCCCCCCGGCCCTGGGATCGAGGGCACGGCGGGATGGGGGCCGCCCCACCACCGGCCTGTTTGCCAGCGGAGAGCGGCTGGCCCGGAGAACTTTCCGTGGGATCCGGGAAAAGCAGGGGGGTGGGAGATCCCGATGGCCAAGAGAAATTAAGAACCCAAGGGGTGCGTTTTCAAACTCGTATTCCCTCCCAGCTTTAGCCCGAGGATGCGAGGATCCTTTTTTGGGTTAGCGCGTTGCAGGGCGGGGGTGTGGGGGGGACGGGGCTGGACGGAGGCTGGAAAAAGTTGGTTATTCTGCATGCGGTTGTATGTGCTGG
>NW_010424328.1:0-316 GCF_000710305.1 Buceros rhinoceros silvestris
GCTGCCACCAGGCACTGGGACACTGGAGCCACCCACGCGCATCCCCAGGGGGTGGCTGCTCAGCCCTCTGTGGGGTTTTACCCCTTTTCCCACTTCAGTTCCTTGCGGAGGGTGAAGGGCTGGGACCGGGTGGGGCTGCAAACAGGGGGTCACATCCTGCCCCGGTGTCCCAGCAGCAGGGGCTGTTTCGGGGACCAAGGGGTGGGGAGGTGGTTCGGTGGGGTGGGACAGAGCCCGTGCCATGTCGGCGTGGCCATGTCGGGGACACCATGTCCCGCTTTGGCAGCCACCCGCCGCGGCGGGCGTTTTTTCAACG
>NW_010424328.1:581-877 GCF_000710305.1 Buceros rhinoceros silvestris
CCGGACACAGACGCCTGGTCCTGCCATCCCCGACACCCCTCTGGTGGCAACTGGGGATGTAGCAGTGGCGCTGGGGACCGCGGTCTCACACCAGGCACACAGGGCGTGGGGCTCCCCCTGCCTCGCTGCCCCACGCAGGGGGTCCTTACCTGGGATTTAACCCATTAAACAGCCACTCCCCTAAACCCAGGAGGGCGCTGGTGCCTCAGTTTCCCTCTTTGCACGAGGGATGTGATGTGCCTGCTCAGCTCTTCATCCAGGCACAATGGGAGGGGGGCAGTCCCTCTGACACCCCC
>NW_010424328.1:1154-1418 GCF_000710305.1 Buceros rhinoceros silvestris
CGCGTCCTCGGCAGCCGGGGGAGAGGGACGGGGAGAAACCCACTGCGCTGCCCTGGCTTTTTCCTCCTCCCTCCTCCGCTCCTTCCTCACCCTCAGACAACGGCAGCCCTAAAAAATGGCCCCCACAGCCCCCCTGCTTGGGGAGGGGGGGGCACCCACCCTGGCTCTCCCCCGCACTGGGTTTTGGGGAAGCCCCACTGCAAAGGGGGTGCCAGGCAGAGCCAGGGCTGGGACCCCCCACCTTTGCTGTCCCCCTCCCCCCAC
>NW_010424329.1:0-5586 GCF_000710305.1 Buceros rhinoceros silvestris
TGTGTTCCTTGCATACTCCCGGAAAAGCAGGACCACTGGAACTGCTCCTACAAGCCTCCCACTAAGGACCGCGAGAACTGTAGGCAGAATCATGGAGTCACAGAATTGCAGACTTGTTTAGGTTGGAAAAGACCTTTAAGATCATCAAGTCTAACCGTTAACTCAGCACTGCCAGGTCACCACTAACCCCTGTCCCTCAGCATGACATCCACACAGCTTTTAAACCCCTCCAGGGATGGGGACTCCACCACCTCTGTGGCAGCCAGTTCCAATGCTTCACCACCCTTTCTGTGATGAAATTTTTCCTAATATCCAAACTAAACCTCCGCTGGTGCAACCTGAGGCCATTTCCTCATCTCCTGTCACTTGTTACATGGGAGAAGAGACCAACCTCCACCTTGCTACAGCCTCCTCTCAGGTTTGTAGTGCAGGTTTGAAGAGGGCTGGACCCGGTATAAAATAACACTATAATTTATTCAGTAGTTCTGGAAGGGATCAATTAGGACTGAAAATTACATCGTTGCTTACTGCTGGGTGCCGGAAGGTGCACCCAGCTCCTTGGAAGGTGCTGCTGCATCAGTTCTGCATTCAAGGGAAGGACAGAAAAACTCTTCTGCCTCGGAGGAGAACCTCCTGTTTCAGGATCGGTGGAAAATCAGACGTGAACTGACGATGACAAGCAGTTTTAAAGTCCCTTCTCAGCCCGACACTACAGAACATAAATCAAACTGCTGTACAGTATCACTGAGCAAATGCAGTTAGAGTCTTATTACATAAAAGCAGGCAAATAATATGACTAGAAGGGCATTTTAATACATTATACTCGTTACTTGGTAGTTTGATGTCAAATATATGAAATATTAAGCAAGATATAATAATCCCTCTAGTAATGTAAAAATGTTCACATTTTTAATCTAGAGATCTCACTGATGAGACATGATTGTTCAACATCCTGGAAGGCAGCTTTCTAAATTATGCCATTCCCCATGGCAAGTGAAGGACAGATCACAGACTTAATGGAAGGAGCATTTTCTTTTTCCCTGTTGAACAATGGGATTTACATTTCAGCCCTGCAGCAAGCAGAGCTACTCAAGATACCTCCTAAATTAGTACCACCTCATCAGTCGCACCCAGGGTGCCTCCTAAATTAACAAGTAATACATTTAGAAATCTCTGAAAGGCTTATTATCTCCTGCCTAATCGATCATTATCACTGTATTTTTTTCCTGACACGGTGTGCCTGCCCCTTCTTCTCGTGAAGGATTCCCATAGGTTAACGAGGGCATTGCAGAGGTCCATTTCTGCCTTCCCATTACACTCCTGTATCTGCAGAGAAATTAGGGCTAACGGGAAAAACGGGCATTTCCATTTATGTGCTTCCTCAGCCGCCGAATAACAGCAGAATTGCCGGTCCGTTATGGCATCACTTCTATTCCACGGTGTAACAGTGCTACAGTCAGAACTCCATCTCCAGAGCTGTCGTTCCAAGGCTGGGTGTTTGCTGCTCTATCCCAAGCCCTCCTGGCTGTTTCAGCTACCGACACTGCCGCAGTCGTCTTGGAGATGCTCATGGACCTCGGTGTCACCGCTCAGGATAGTGGCAGGGAACAACACAGGGAGAAGAAATGCTGATAGAACCGTTCCCGTTCCCGTTGGGAAGTAGCTGCTCATTAGTATGCTCTCAGGCTGTCATGCTTTGAGATGCTGGTCAAAGGTGTTTGCAAGGCTGGTAATCAAGAAACGTTCACCTCTTCAGCTCTGTCTGCGCTAAGAATTTAACTCATTGCTGACAGAACGCATCAGCAGCTGGAGAGGCTGAAGCAGTGCTCACACGGGTTTAGCCTGAGCATGGAGATGCTGCCAGCAACTTAATACATCCCCAAATCCTCGTTTGAGTTCCCTCCTCTCTGCTGCTAAGACAGAGCACTCCTGTGGCTCCAGGATGCAGCTGCTTCGAAAAGCTTTGTTTGCTTGATATCAGACATCTTCACCTCAAGTAGAGGGCTGCTGGCAGCAGAAAGCTGGTTCCAGGCAAACTGGATCCCCGACAGTGTTTGCTGAGACAGAGTTGCCTGAAACCCAGCCTGGTCGCTGCTGTCAGGGGTCACAGTGATTCCTCACTTCCCTGAGGCAGCTCCCACAGCTCTGTTTCCAACCGAAGCCTCACTGAAGATCAGCTACTTTCCCTCAGCAGGTGTAAGGCAGAGCGAAGGCTGAATCTTCTGACCTCAGACGGAACATCCTACATGGTATTGGCTCAGTTGTTAATGTGCTAGCTGGAATAACCTGCATCCGTGAGCCTTTAACAATGTTATGAACTGTGGCTAATAAGCATGGCACAAAGATGCCATCGTCTTTTTGGAAATGTGTGGCCAGGAGTTTATGCAATAGGAGGGTAGGGGTTTTTTTCTGACTCGCAAGAAGTCATATATTCTCATTTTTTTCCTGGAGATACCTTCCAGCTGCTCAGTGAGGTGACAAAGAAACAAACCCATCTACAGACTCTCTGCTCCTCCTTTTGAGAAGAGCCACCATTTGCATTACAAACATTTTAACAAAGCCACATTGAGCTAAATTTAACCCTATGACTTTGATGAGTTTAGTCCACTGGCTTTGTGGAGGAAAATACAGAGCTGAGGCTTGTTTTTGATTAAGCCCATGAGTACAAAGAACTCTCTCAAAAATTGCCACAGTGGGACCTCAGCCAGCAAGAGGCCCGTAACCAAACAATGGGAACTTGTTATCACTCTTTGATTATAAGTATCTGTTGGCTAAATATGCACAGAATGGATATCTCATTCTAAACAGATAATCTTGTTGCATCTATTTTTAAAGAACAAAGTCTCCACTCACTGAAGGTCCCACTAACTATCTTGAATAGGGTAGATTTAATTCCAGAATGACTAAATTTGATTTGTAATGAGAATCAGATCAACAGACCTTTTTCTTATCTCAATGCAAACGTCCCTCGTCTGTGTGAATTAGGAGTCCCAGTCAACTCTGTGTTGACTCTCACAAACTCCCAGCATTCAATTTCCTGAGCAGGAGACATTATAGATTAGTTTGATTTATAATAAATTTCAGCCCTCCCAAGGTAGCTCCTGCCAGCAGTGTCTGCTCTTTCAGAGCTGCAGATCTTAAAATATAGGAGTCAGATACTGAGGTTAATAATTGATGTGAAGCCTCCAGATCTTACAGCAGTTCCAGTCTAAAGTAATCATATGAAGTTCCAAGGAGCCAAAAAAGAGACAGCAAGGAAGTCACAAGGACTACATCCTTGATGCAGCGCTACAGCAGCGACTCAGGTGCTGTAGTGGCAGGGTGAGCGTTCACTCGTTACCAGCAGAGACTGGGATTCATGTTTTGAACCCATGCAGGAGCTGACTTCGGTTCTCAGAACTCCGCTCTCTTCATAGCAAACACTTCCTCACAAGCTTTATCCCTTTCTGAAATTCAAATTTAGCCCCTTGATTGCAAAGATCAGGTCTGCAATATGAAGCATCTCTGAGTTACCGCAGAGCATCTGTTGCCCCAGAATCCCACACGGTCTTGTTCCACCAGCCTCGCCTCCACGCGTCGTTAATGAGTCTAGGAACAGTAGCCGAGGACGTAGAGGACAGCTTGGAAGCCTGCAAATCAACGGAGAAATGAAGTTTAACACCCACAGCAGACAAATCGCAGGGATTCTGTAGCAAAAAGAACTGGTCCCTGAGCAATGGTCCAGTGAGGAAATAAGGAGGTGCTGGAGTACGTCAAGAGTAGCCTTTTGCCTTACAAACAGTTTTGAAGAGGTGTGTTCTCGGAGGGGGAATGGTTTGAATGGGATCTGGTAAATTTAGCATCTCCTGGGCTAACAACATTAGATTATCCACCCTGCAAACTGTCCTTAAGGAAGCATCCAGAAGGTAGTCAGAGGACAGGGAATCACATCATCAAACCTCCATGCCTACTCTATCCTGGACGTGGTTTTGGGAACACTTTGTGAAAGCAACGTGTTGGAGTAAAGGCTGAAAATACTAAATGCATAAACACAGATGTGTGGGTCACAAACCTCAATCCACGGGACCTGGGCACGGAGTGGCTACCCCTGGATTTTATAGTTCTGTCCAGTCTAATCTTTAGAACTGAGCTTGGAGAGCTATGAAAGGCATTATAAGAATTCATACTGTTGGTTAGACTTTTCTCTTGTAATTGCCTCGGATAACGTGACGTATGAAGGCATTGGGAGATGTAACAAACACTGCGAGAAGGACTGTGCCTAAGAGTACGGATTGAAAATGACACCGGATTTGCACGGGCAACAGACAGCCCTTTTACAAGGTGGCAGAAATACAGCAAGGAAAGGAGATTGGATGGCAGTTGGGTGGTTGCTTACACACGGCCGGTGTCCATCCTGCTGACGGACGGCTTTATAGTGGACCGATCCTTCATGGGGTCTGAGCACGGCTGGGCCAAGCGACAGAAAACCTTTTTGGCTTCTTTCAACAGGCAATGTGTCTTACAAGGACAGGCCAGAGATGTTTTTCCAGGAGGCCTGTATTCGCATTTGGGTACAAAGGCTGGGGGAAAGGCTGGGTTTCCTCCTGCCCTCCTCAGCTCAGCGCTACCCGGGGGCCCTCGGATTTACAGCAGAGCAGGGGACAGCTCTAAAATCGGCTCGCTGCCGTGGGGGAGGACGCGGCAGATGGCACTGTTGCTTTTGCAGTCCTGCCTCAGCCTCTATTTTCCCTTAGAGGAAGCCCCAGGTACATTTTTCCTTCCTACCCCCCTCCTTCTGGGGGATTTCAGCCCATTTTCTGTGATCAGGTCCATCCCCACCCGAGCGCGATGCCGCGGTGCCGGGGTCCCTCGATGCGAGCATCGCCCCGCACCCTCCCCGCTCCTTGCTCACCGACACACCGACCCGAGCAGTTGCTTTATGGAGGGGAAACTTTGCATTTGCATAATGATTTTTTCCCATTGGTTCCCTTGTATGCCCAATTTAATTAGTTTGTAACATTTCGGCAGCGTTTCTCTCAGATGTTAATAGCGTGTTGGGGAAGCTGGGCACGTTTCTGCCATGTCTTTCCACTTGCAGCACACACCGACTTTTATCTCTTCCCCTAACTTTGTCTCAGCGATTTTTTTCATCTGGTTTTTCATGCTGGATGCCTTGATGCTTATCTCCCTTCAGTTCACAATTCTTACGCCAAGCAACTTTTTAAAAGGCTAACATTTCTGGGTTTCCCTTACCCCTGTATCATCAGTCATTCAGATGTTAAATCAGTTTAGACTTTCCTAGATGTGTTTTAATTAGAGAGATATTTGTTTATTTACCACTAGCTGCATATGCATGAGGTGGCTTTTTAATGCGGTCCTGTCCTCAAAGCGGCTGAAAGCTTCCTCTAAAATCAACCCGCACCAAGGCAACTGGAAACTTATTGGAGATCTTGTCAATAAGATAAAATAACTGGAGAATTGCAGCTGCTTTGTGTCTATCCTCACCCAAAAAGGACTCTGCCTGCCACAAAGCACGGGCTTGGTGCCAAAACGTGTAACCCTGAGGCAGCTGGTCAACTGCTGCCACCACTTGCCAGCATTTCTGTA
>NW_010424329.1:5621-14214 GCF_000710305.1 Buceros rhinoceros silvestris
TGTCTCTACCACCCCAAAAAGCGGCCCGCCCCTGCCACAAAGCACGGCCTTGTGGCAAAAACGTGTAACCCTGAGGCAGCTGGTCACCTGCTGCCACCACTTGGCAGCATTTCTGTAAAAAAAGAGTCTGGTGTTTGAGATTGAGGAGGTGAGTGTCCCACAAGGAGAAGAGGAGCTGCCTAGAGCTGTCCATAGGAAACCTCAGGCACAAGAGGGGTCTGGGTGACACCCACCAGCTCAGGTCCTGTTGCCTGAACCAGTTGCAGTCAGGATTTGCTGTGTCCCTGGATCGGACGGGCAGGACTCTTGTCTGAGGGCAGTGGCCACACTTCTTTCTTTGAGCTGGACGCGGATCACTATTTTTCTCTGGAGTATGAGGTGTGGGTGCTTGCACGTACCTAGTATTTGTCTGAGAAGAAGGAAACCATCGCCCCAGGCTGATGTTGCTTGTACCTATTTTTACCTCTTCCTCTGGAAGTGGTGGAGTAGCAGAGAAGGAAAAGTGACTCTCGTGGAAGATACAATACCAAGCCAGCCTGACTCAAGAGCCTGCAAGTTGGGATCCCCTCGGGTGGTCGAGGCATTGCCCTTCTTTGGACCCCAGCTTCCAGCACTTTGGGTCCAAAAGGAGGTACCTGGTAAGGTGCCAGCAGGATTAAGTGACTAAGTCACAGTTTTGAAATTAGGCACTAAATCCTGTTTTGGTAGCTAAAGATACATCTACGCTGTGGAAGTCAGGAGTTCTTCCCCACCTTCTGCTGTTGAGAAAAACAATCCTGTTATTTTGAGACGAGCCATGCTGTCCATCATCCTTTCCCAGAGACCTGTTGTGCCCTGAGTATCTTGCAGGGTGATGCAGCGAAGTTCAGCGTGTCCCAGTGTAGACCTGGGGACAAGGATTGCTGCAGGTACTGCCTTCCTCACCACTTTTGCCATGTAGCTGTGAACTAGAAGCATATTTATGAGAGACAGATTTTTGTGTCTGTCTGGAGCCCACTTGTCTTCCAGAACTGCAAATCTAAACAAGCCTGAAGGCAAGAACGGTAAAAGCAAATCCTTGGGGATGCACATGGGAGCAGCGCGCAGGACGGTGGGTGCAGGGGCTTCCTGGCTGCTGGGACTGTGGCAAGCAGAGGAACTATCAATCTGCCGTGAAATCCTAAGAGTCTCTGGCGCCCTTTTGCTGCCCTGTGAATGTTCGGACCTTTTGTTATCGGAGTTGATTGACACAAAGAGATTTAGTGGATGATAGAGCTGTGGTTAGGTCCTCCCTTCAGTTTTCTTGGAAGTGCAGGGTTGATCCTTACAGCACAGAAATATTCATCCGCTTCAGGCAAGAAGCGTTGCCCTTTTGCTTTGGCTCTGGCTACATTTAGCATCATAATTAATCTTACTATGAAAGCAATCTCAAGGAAAAAAAATGGTGTCTGTGTATTTTCTTGCAGAATGAACATGAAAGAAAAATCAGGCAAAACAAAGCCAAATAAATGCAAAAAAAGTAGATTGAGTTATGTAACCCTCACTCGCATGAATATTAACGGGCACTATCCATGCGAGGAGATGTTGCGAAAGCAAATCAGGATCTCTTCGGCTTGCTTTTGTTGGGAGACAGCTGGAAAACAATGTATTCTTTAATGACATATGCATGTTAGTACAAATTGTATGCTCCGCACTAATCTAATACTCATGGAATGAGCACATCCATCACGGAAATTAAACAATAACTTCTTCCTTGAACAAATTCCGCCATGAATGCGCTACGCAAATAATTAAGAGATAATGTCAATTGGCTAGAACTTTATCATAAGAGAATGGCCTCCATTTGCAAGATTAAAAAAAGCCCAAGATGAACCACGGACAGCTAGAAAATAAAGTCACAGGGTTGTTTTTCCAAATTATGAGACATAATCTTTGACAATATTTTCCTATAATGATATAGTTTCTATTAAATCAATCGACTGAGGGGTGCTTTAGACAACCGGCTGGCATTTTGGAAAATCACAGTCTCGATTAGCTTCAAGAACAATTTGGGTTTTTTCTCCTAGCCAACAGCTCTATCAATAAAATAATAATTTATTAATGTGCTATATATTTTTGAAGAAGGAGGCTGTTTGATTTCTTTACAGAGACAATTAGACGCGACAAGACATGCTTTGAATACATCGCCACCCACTCGTTCCTTCAGCGATGTCCATATCAAAGGAACAGAAGAGGTATTTTTCAAGCAGCAAAAAACTCATGCTAATGTTTATTTTCAGACAAAAGGAAGAGCTTCGGTTTGGTTCTTATTTAATCTCAGGCTTTTCCTCGGGGCAGGAAACACTGGTATTTTCTGGTTCCTCTTAGGTATACTGGGTTTTGTCACAATTTCTTCATACTGGCCTGCTTGGCTGCCGCATCCTCTGCACTGCAAAGCCAGGCGCTCTGCCGCAAAACCACGATACACCGAACAGCCTCTGGGAATCGGCACAATGCTGACAACGATGCCGGCGTTCACCTCCCCATTCTGCCGAGTTGGCTTGATGTCTCCTAGCAGCTCCCAGCCTTTGTTTTGAGACCTACAGCTACCATTCTGGGGAGCTATCAGGTTGGAGTCCCTGATGTTACGAATAATTTAAGAGAGAAGTTGTGAAGCGTTTACGTCACATAGAGATGGAGCCAGAAATCCGTATTCACATTGTCGAAAGCCCTGATGTGATCAGAAAGGCTAACACCATGTGGAAATCGGAGCACTGGCTGTGAGAAACACAAGTTCATTTCTCTGCTGTAGCCTGTGAAAATCAAACTCTAATTTTTCACCTCTCAGAAAATCCTGCTATATGCTCAATTTAAGCTGATGGCACAGAATACCTAAAGAGCAGCAAAGCCGGAAAGCCTCAGTGCTAGTTGGTGAAGACGTTTCATTCTGGGGCTGTTCAGCCTGGAGCAAAGGAGGCTCGGGAGACTTTCTCACTCTCCACAACTCCCTGACAGGAGGTAGGAGCAAGGTGGGGGTCGGTCTCTTCTGCTCAAGAATAAGCAACAGGATGAGAGGGAACAGCCTCAAGTTGCACCAGGGTAGTTGAGGTTGTCCCTGAGGAACAATTTCTTCCCCGTTGGGGTTGTGCAGGCCTGTCCCAGGCTGCCCAGGGCAGTGGTGGAGTCCCCATCCCTGGAGGGGTTTCCCAGCCCTTGTGTCGAGGTGGTGCTGAGGGACAGGGGTCAGTGGGGACCTGCCAGTGCTGGGGGAATGGGGGGACTGGAGGAGCTTAAAGGTCTCTTCCAGCTTAAACGATTCTGTGATTTGGAACAAGAGTTTCACACAGCTGTGAGACCCCTCAGCAAGAAGTCTCTTGTGTAGGTTCTTTCTCCTTACTTGTAGGTGACCATGCAGGTCCTTCTGCACGTACAGGTGGGCTTTTTTATGCGTACTTTTAATCTTCTCATTTCTTTCTGTGTGCAATATTATTGCTTCAATAGCCGGGGGAAAGGGACCTTCCATCCCAGATCCATTTATGAGCTAATTTATGAGCTAGGCCAATCCCTCCTTCATCAGGATCACAGCAGAGGAGGGAACTGAACCTTGGTTTCTAATCTTCAAGGTGAGAGCTTTCAGCCTTAGGTCTATGAATGGAAAGGGAGCAGCAGAACCTCTCTTTAGGGAGAGCCAGTGTGTAGACAGGTCGTGTACAGGGAGCGCTGGCTGATGACAACTGGTACTTTCAGAGCCCACCTACCACACCAAGCTCCACACATGGAGGCACAAGCCCCAGCAGCTTGCAGATGTCTCTGGTCTGACAAAGGTGAGCCCCTGCTAATTGTTATTTGGACTTAAACCCAAGCTGAAGTTCAGATCCGAGCTGAAGCAATTTTCCCCTTCTCTAGCGGTTATAAATGTTCTGATTGATGATATAAATGTCCTTAGCAACAAGGAGTTTTGGTTTGGGTGGGCTTTTTTAGACAGCAGTGGCAGTTGTACACAATGAGTGATTTGACTCACTATTTTTACTTTGGCATTGCCAGTAGCTGTAGCTGCAAAATGCATTTTACCTCTTTGAGAATACAGACCTCATCTTGCTTTCATTTAACTTAATGGCTAAACCGGTATTGACCGTGGGGGGAGAAGCCCCGTGCCCCTGTATATTTAACTGCTGCAATGTAATTGCCTCACTGTATGGATCGGTGTTTGTAATACAGGATTTCAGTGAATAATCCCTTTTATATTGCTGTACATGCGAAAGGCAAACTCTCAATACAGGAATAATATGGTCAGCGTTGGCAATACGAGAGATTAAATCATATAACTTAGGTTTTCCGTAATGAAAGGGCAGATTCTAATTAGAATCAGAACTCAAGTGAGCACCATCTATGGATTTATCTTCGCTCACAAGGATTATCTTCTGCTTTATAATGTGAATGCAGCTTTTATAAATTGAAAAGAAATAACAAACTTCCAGATTGGTTGAAGCTGCCGGAGTAAGTGGGGCAAGTTGGAGCTCGAAGCTCATTGGTGAAGCGGATTTAAAAAATATATCCTTGCTTATCTTCACCCACATTCTGCCTCATTCGATAGGCTCAGGGCTTCACCTCAGCGAAGGAAAAGATGTGGTACATCATGTTTTGAAGAACATATGCAGATTGGATGGAAGTCGGGAAGAAAGGACATACTTTCATGAAAATGCAAATTTACAACTGCATGGATTTCACTCCCATCTCTTAAGCAACAATCTTGGACCATCGTCTCGTGGAAAACACACTCGTTGCCCGTTAGTTGATTGTTATCAGCTTGGACTCTGAGTTTTCTGGAATCAGTAAAGACTTCTGAATTTCTCAGAAGAGCACAAAGTATTTGGTGATGTTGCACAAGGCCATTGCAAAGCGGCCAACACAGTTTACACAGTATTGTTTGTGTAGTCACAGCGAGTCCAGATTTGGCATCACGAACCTGAAATAATTTATTATTGAGGTCATGGGGCATTAGTAGATCAAGTGTCTGGTAACAGAGACAATAGTTCTCTGTCGTTTGCTACCTAAATAAATATGCTGTCTGGTAGGTAAAGTGGAATCAGAGCATAATTTAGTCCAGAGAAAAACCATTAAAGCACACTGGAGCAAGTTATCTTCCACAGGTAAACCTCCCCTTTCATGAGAAGGAGATCTTGATTCTGCTGCCAGTGCCAAAGCAGAGGACAACCACACAACACTGAACTGCTCATTAGCACCGGCAGCGGTTTACCGGCAAAACCACTCAGCGAACACCAGGAGCTATTAGTCCCACCTCACTTCTGTAGCACAGTCGCTACTCACATGTTCAGCCAGTTCCCCTTGTGCCCTGCACTGGGGAATACCCCTGAAGAAAAAAATTCAGCTGTCCCCATGAAATGAACAGCCTCCTCCTCTTGCCCCCCATGGAACTGGAGAAGGTGGAGGATGGGGCTGCTGGATCTCCGTACTGGTCCCTGTGTGCTTGCGCTTAGGGGTGCTGGTTTCTGTGAACACGCTCCTTAAGAGTAAAGCGGGTCTCTGGCTTGCATGCATGTCTGAGTAAGTAATTACCCAGTCGAAAACTGGCGAGGAGTGCAGAGCCAGCCTTTATTAGAAGTGTGCATGCCTATTTGCAAACATAAGCCTCTGAGATGTGACAACACCAAATTTTCTCCCTCAAAATTTCCTTTTACAAAACAAATAAATCATTTTCTCAGCAGTCGAGGAGTTCTCGCAGCAGAGTTGGGAATGCCTCCCTTTCCCTCCCTCCCTCCCAAAGCTGTAGACTGACAACTAGGGCACGTCCTAACACTCCAAGCTTGAGAGGGTGAGGGAGGGTATTGCTTTTGAGGAAACATCTGCTTCCACCAAGAGCTCACTAACCTCTACGCTAACGTAGAGACAACAAGATAAAAGTCCTCCAGCTCTTTCTGCAAGAAAGGCTCTCCACACCCCCTTTCAGATGGTGGCAGGATGTAAACCCTGTGAGAAGGGCGAAACGTGAGTGCTCTCTACCCAACTCTGTCTCAAGGATTACAGATTCACAAGTCTCACCTCTGTCTCCTGGCACACGGGCTCTTCTCAGCCCCCAGATTCCACTGAGAGCCTACAGGCAGCTCCTCGCTGTGTTTCGAAGAGCAAGAGCAAGATGGAATTAGGGCTTTCCAATTTTCCAAGGCAAACCTGCGCTCAGACACATCACCTAACCCCTCTCCAGGATCAGACCGGGCAGACAACACCGTGTCCCCTGCCTCCAGGTGCCACTCCAGACTGGTGCACTAAATGTCCTTTCTGGATTTGGCCCATCTCAGCTAAATTAGCTATGTGGGTATGAATTTGTAGTTTAGAGTTCAGGGCGGTGATATAGAAACAGGCTTTTAATTCTAATTAGTTTCTGCTCAGCTTTACAGGATTTTGTAAACTTTTGCCTCTCTTTCATCCTGGACAGTAAAATTTCCCACGTGAATAAACTGTTTCAAAGAACTGTAGTATCACAGAAAGGTTCTATCAGAAGAGACTTGTGCAGGTCAGCTAGTCCAACCTCCTGCTACAAAGCAGACGTGATTTCAAAGTCAGATTAGGGTTGCTCAGGGCCTTTACCTGTCAAGCTTTGAAATCCCCGGTGGTGGAGTTTCCACACACTTTCTTGGCTCCGGGGCTTGAATGCTTCTGCTGTAAAGGAAAACTTTTTTTTACGTCCAGTCCAAATATCCCTGGATGCAACTTGTTATTGCATTTCACTTTGTGCTTCTGAGAAGGGTTTGGTTTCCCTTCTCTGTAACTCCTCCTCCGGCACTGGAAGATAGTTAGCTCTCCCCTTGGCTTGCTCTTCTGCAGACAAAGCCACCCCAGCTCCCTTTCCTCCTATGCTGTGTCCTCCAGCTGCCAACCACCTTGATGGCCCTCCACTGAACTTGGTCCAGCTTGTCTTGGACTGGGTGGCCCTGGACTGAGTATGGTTTTTCATAGGTGTAGCCTCTCCAGTGCCATGTAGGGGGAATAATCACATTTCCCAACTCTCTGGCTATGCCTCTGCTAAAGCAGCCCAACAAGAGGTCCACCTCCACTGCTCAAGGGTGCATTGCTGACTCCTCTGCAATTAGCTCTTCAGCAAGACCTCAAGCCCTTTTCTGCAGAGCTGCCTTTCCACCAGTCCCTGGCCTGTGCTACAGCGCAGGATTACCCCGTCCTGTAAGGGGAAAGACTTTACCTTCGAACTTCAGGAAGCTCCTGTCAGCCCTTTTCTCCTGCTTGTGGAGCCTCGTGTCAGTGTCAGCCATGCCCTTCAGTGCACTGATGCTTCACCTTGATTTACCTCGAGGCATGAGGCAAAACCTGAAATTCTTTGGCCTCCTTTCCCTTCGGGCTGTTGCTGGGAGTGGCTGCTGTTGGTTTAACTCCACAGTTCTTCCCACAGCAGGGAATCCATGGAAGCGTTTCCTCCATCCTTATGATGTAGAAAAAGCAAAGTTACTTCTGTTTGTCTTCTGACCAGACCAGCTGGTGAGCAGGAACCCAGCAGAACCAGGAGCAGCGCTAATGCTCCTGAACCAGGGAGTTACTCTTTTCTTTAAGCCCGAAGCCTTCCACCAGCCGATGCCCAAGCACACTTCAGTGTTTCCAAGAAAACAAGCAAACAAGTTCTGCCCTTACTAAAGCGGACCGTGAGATGTTCGGGGAGGGAAAGGCGCTCAGCAGAGCGCACACACACACGTGCACCCATGCCATCGTCTGTGTGCTCACACCTCTCTCTCGTTCTCTCTCCCCCCACCCTGATTTTTTGTCTCTTGCGATTACCCTCATATATGCTGAACTGAAAAATGATTCATTTTCTCTGTTTCATGCAAAACTGCGTTCCATTTCGCCTTGCTTGTCTAGTCAAACCTTTCAGGTTTGGTTGCAGAGGGATTTGAAGTTTAGGGTTTGGGGTTTTTTCCCCCAGGTTTTTGTTGTTTTGGAAGGGAAAAAAAGCCTCTCCAAGCTGTTATTTTCAGCTTTTAACTATGTAATAATAACAAGGTTTACTTTTTTAGAATCAAAAGCCTAAAGCTTTTTCCTGATTTAGCACAAAATAAAATTTCTCCTTTCTTCTTCCTCACAAAGCATTAAGAATTGCAGAACTCCAAAAGTATCCTCAGCCAACACTGTTCTTGTTTTCCGTTCCCCTCATTCAAAACCATTTCCATCTGCAGACTTCAGCATCTTTATCACCCACATTTCAGAACCTCTTACTGCCGTCTCTAGAGGTTGTCCCCATTCTCACCACAGAAGAGTTGAAAGGTATGAGAAATTATATACCATTAGCAACAAGGCGAGTGCTGGTTTGCTGAACACTTAGGAGGGAGATCGCTGAGGAGGAGGAGGATGCTCTCAGCTACTTCTGCAGGTACCTAAAAAGCACAGCAGACTTGCTCAGCACAGGCTGCATGATTTGCGCTCTCATCGTTCCATGTGTGCCAGGACACCATGCAAGGCTTTATTTCCTCTGGGGTTTTTTCAATCTATGGGCATGACTCCAGCAGCGGGCCCATGTGAACCTCATGAAGGTCGACAAGGCCAAGGGCAAGGTCCTCACCTGGGTGAGGACAACCCCCTATATCAGCACAGGCTGGGGATGAGGGGATGGAGA
>NW_010424330.1:0-1690 GCF_000710305.1 Buceros rhinoceros silvestris
GGCAAAGCTGGGCCCGACCGCAGCGCCACCACCCCCCGCCCAGCACAGGGCACGGTCCTCGCAGCCTGCACCGTTCCCTGAGGGGCTGCGTGTCCTTCCCCTGCTTCAGCCCGTTTTCTCTTGGGTGGTTGGGACACGAAGCGTCCCTCAGCAAGGCCGTGAGTGTGTGGCCAGCCGGACCAAAGCCCTGGCACCCCTGGGGAGGCAGGGTGCCCTTGCTAGTGTACACCAAGAGGGCTGCTTTGAAGTGGGGAGTGTGATGTGCTCCGGGGAGACTTCCCTGCAGGGCTGGGGCCAGCTCGGGGCTCCTCAGGCCCGCAGAGACACGGGGCTGCTGGAGCGGGGCCACAGGAGCCCCCGCAGATGCTGCCAGGCTGGAACCCCTCTGCTGGGAGGAGAGGGGACAGAGCTGGGGGGCTCAGCCGGCAGCAGAGGAGGCTGCGGGGTGACCTTAGCGCAGCCTTTCAGTGCTTAAAAGAAAGATGGGGACAGACTTTTGAGCAGGGCGTGTTGCACCAGGACAAGGGGTGATGGTTTAAACTGGGAGAGGGAGATTCAGATGAGAGAAGGAAGAAATTTTTTATGCCGAGGGTGGTGAGATCCTGGCCCAGGTTGCCCCAAGAGGTGGGACCTGGAACCATTCCAGGTCAGGTTGTTTGGGGCTCTGAGCACCCTGCTCTGGTTGAAGATGCCCCTGCTCACTGCAGGGGGGTTGGACTGGATTGACCTTTAAAGGTCCCTCCCAAGCCAAAGCACTCTGTGGTTCTGTGTCATTTCCCATGCACACAGCATTTTACCTGGATCTGTCTGGGTAGAGCCCCCTCTGACTTGGGCTCACGTCGCTGGACAGTCAGGGGGAACTGCCCTCTTCTTCCCGTTGTTTGGTCACGTCACGTCTCTCCCGTTACTCCTGTATCCACTGGCTCCAGGAGGGCTGTGGCATCCCAAAGCAGGGAAGCGCCCTGTGCCTTCCAGGATGCAGGAGGATCCGGCGGAGAAGAGGGTTGTGCAGGGGCTGGTGGATACCCCAGGAGGGCAGAACTGCCCCGCTGGCACCCCCTGCCACCCATTGCCTGGAACATCCCAGAGGCATTAGGCAAATCTAAGCATTGTTGGGACACTGGCTCTCAGTTCTGGTCTGCACCAGCCACAGGCTCCCTCTTCACCCCCTGGGACCGAGCCTGCTGCTCTCAGAACCTGCCTCGGTTTGGGCAGGACTTGGCTGGGGAAGAAGCTGTGGTGATCTGTGCCAATGCAGATGGATCAGACGCTCCCCAGGGAGACCAACGCTGCGGCTTTACTTCGCAGCGAGCAAAGGCAACGGTGAGGAAGGGAGGGAGGTCTCCCAAGCGCCCCTTTGCTGGAGCCAACACGGGGCTGTGTCTCGGGGACAGCGCTCTGCTTCATCTCTCGGAAAGGGCAGCGTGGAGGGGGAGGTGAGGGGGCGAAGGGGCTGCTGTCCCGCAGAGCTCATGGAGCTGTGGGGAGTTTCTGCCTGTACCAGCGCAGCTCACCCTGCTCCAGCCTCAGGGCCTTTTTGCACCTGACCTGACCAGGGACACTGGAGATGGGTTTGGGGCCCCCAGGAGTCACACCCCGCTCACACCTCTGAGGGCGGGACGGGGTTTCCCTGCCGACCCAGTGGCACCCCAGTGGCCAGGCCAGCAAACTACTGGATGGCAGGTGAGGA
>NW_010424330.1:1889-2301 GCF_000710305.1 Buceros rhinoceros silvestris
TGGGAAGGTGATGTCAGCCCCACGTCACCCGAAAGTGACGTTGGCCCCACATCACCCAGCTGAGGCGCCGCAGAGTCACCAAACTAAAGCACAACAAGAGCGGGACCTGAGGCACGATTAAGAGCAAGGCACTGGGCGAGGGCTGCAGCCACGAGAGGTCTGGTTTCCCTGGCTCACTGCTGCACCCCGAGCTGCCCTGAAAAAGCACTGCGAAATGCCCACCTGCCCCGACAGCAGGGCCTTGAGGGCAGGCAGTCCCCACGCCCCGGGCTGGGCGCTGCGGGGGGAACCCACCTGTGGGGAGCAAAAGCCAAAGCAGCTCCTCATCACACGGGTCTTTCTGCTCCAGGACGGCAGCGAGGCCACAGAGGAGAAGCGACTCTGGCCAGCACTCCTGGGAACAGAAACGGCA
>NW_010424330.1:2442-2806 GCF_000710305.1 Buceros rhinoceros silvestris
TTCGCTGTCCCAAGCATCAACCCGCACCAGCAGGAACAGCAAAGGATGAAGCTGCGGTGAGCGCAGGGCACAGCCCCATCCTGAGGGCCCCAAAATGCTCTTGCCCCAGATCTTGCAAGAACTGGGGACGTGCTATCACGCGTGGTGCCCCTTCACTCCCTCGCCAGCTCCCTTCCCAGCTGCCACCCCCACGAACCAGGGTGAGAGTGTGACTGGGTTGCACAGAGGTCCAGGACGACGGAACCTGGCCTCCTCAAAATCCTTCCCGTGGCCCCAGGAAATGTGTCCCTGTCAGGAAGCAAATTCTTGGCACCAGGAGCAATAACAGAGGCAAGCCCAGCTTGCTCCACAGCTTGGGGCAGAG
>NW_010424331.1:0-22035 GCF_000710305.1 Buceros rhinoceros silvestris
GGCGGGTCGGGTGAGGTGCGCGGGCACGTTGCGGTGGACTCGCATCGCTTTCCGTGGAGAGCTGTCACGCCACGCGTTACAGCTGCCTCACGGCTTTTATCTCCACTAAAGAGCTCCGGTACCTCGTGGAGGATTTTTTTGCTCGTTGCTTATTTGTCCTGCGGAGGATGCTCGGCATGCCAAAACTCACCTGGGCGGGCCGTGCCTCCCGCTCGCTCTCAGGAGACCCCGCACGGTGCTGTAATGCGGGGGGCAGCTCTTCGCGGGGGGCGGTTCGTACTCCAGCTCTTTCCCAGACCGCGACCGCACAGGTTGTGCAAACGGGGGCAAAGGCAGGTGTTGCACTGGAGGTTGTTTTTAGATAAATTCGGGAAAACAACTGACTAGGCGTCCTTCCGACCCGTTATATCCGTCGCTAGTCATTTGCAGTTGCGCTGTTTCTGAGTTTTATTTAAGCGAATCTTGGGTGTTGCTTAGTTTGGAGTTTTGTGCACGGTTTAGAAGCGTGGGTTTTGTTAGTATGTTAGATACAGAAGCGTGGTCTAGTAATCCCGGTTGTCTCAAGTGAAACCTCCGTATAGAATGAAATACGGTAATTTACAGGCTTTACGGTAATTTACTGGACTTCGTGTCCAGTCCTTTGACGGGCTGAGCCGCTCACTCTGCGGTCAGCCCCGTTATTCATCTGTCTTAAAACCGCTCCGGAGTTGTAAACACTGAATTGTAGGGCTCTGCCTTGCTTCTCTCTGATTTTTGCCGCGCTTTTAACAAGGTATTTTCAGCCGTAAGATGCATTCCCCTTCAGAGCCATTGTTGTAATTAGAGGATGCTGTTTGAAAACGTAGCAGCCGGGTCTGCAGCAGGTCAGATAAATGTCACTGTCCTCCTTCAAAGGCTAAAAACAGCCTACAGCTCTTCAGGGGTAGTGGTGGACGGCTGTTCTTTGACTGACAGGCGACTGTGGTAGTGCAGTGGCGCACTGGATTTGCTTCTCCTTGGGTGACACGCAGCAGGCTGGCAGCTCGGAACTCCTGCTAATGAGTTTTCCTCATTGTCCACCCTTTCTCCTGTGTCAGAGCTGTTTGTCGGGGTGGTTTCTCGAGTCGAGCTTTTACACTGAGAGAGAGAGAAGGTGGAAAAAAACCCTGTAGTTTGTTGGATTTTACAAATTCTCATCTAAAGGAGGTGGCATCTCGATTAAGTGTGGCTTCTAAAGAACATTTTTATTAATCTCTTAAATCCCTTTGGCTTTCTCTAAGTATATGCTGTGTGGAATCTCATGTATGAGGTGAGGCTTCTACTTTCTTGATTCTCTAGAAGAGTTCTAGGAGTTTCATGTCCTGCATCGAGAACTGCTTTGGAATTTATGTTGTTCAGGGTATTTCAGGAAAAAAACACTTTGTTCCTACTAACAAAACCTCTAGTTGCCAGGAATGTTACACGTGAACATTCATTGTATTTTAATTTCCCAGCAGTTCCCCCTCTCAAAAAATTCCACCTCTAATCTTTTAACAAGATGATGCTGGAAATCGAGTGGTAGCCTCTTTGGTGTGGCCGTGACAGTCCTCTAGCTGCGACTTCCTTATCTATTAGCAGAAGAGCTGACTTAACTTTCAAGTATTTTTAGATTTCTTTTGAATAACTTTGCTTATCTTTTGAAGCTGACCTGCCTTCAAAAGCGGAACCTTCTCCCTGCCTCTGCATTCTTTACAAAATTCAGCAGGTTCTTTGGCATGGGATGTTTGAAGAAAACACTCCTGAAGTACAATCTAGTCTTGGATTTAAAGCTTACAACAGCAAGTAAGAAGCTTTGTTCCTCTGTTTTCCCTATGGCAAGGAAGAAGGAGCCTCAAAGACACAGCCAGGACCACCCAGCAGATTGATGGGAATTGTCAGGAGGGGAACGTAGTCGTTCCAGCCCCATTGATCATTGCTCTTTAATTAAGCAGGACTTGCATCCTCTAGTTTGAGCCGAGTTTATCCCAGCTAAACTGTTCCTTTATTTTGGATTAATTTTGTGTATAACTGCAGCCATTTTGCAAAGTTTATTCCGTCAAGACTGGTTGCACACACCCGGTCAAATGATACATGGCAAAGTCAAGAGATTGCCTGGGTCAGTGGTGTGTGGGGGATGAAATGCCCAGCCAGGTTTCGAGCTCAAGAGGTGTTAAGCTTTCATGAAGAAGAATTATTAAAAACCTGTTTTTATGATTAGTTTTGGTTTAGAGGTACCCCTAAACTAAGGGTCTGAATTACACGCTCTGGTTGGCTTCGTTATGTTTAGGATTTGGAGGACGTTATTTACCAGACAGCACAGTTTTCTTTTAAATACCTCCTCTGATTCAAGCCGACTAGACTGTAGTCTAGGTGGTAATATATATGCTTCAAATATTGAATATCATCAAAGAACTGTCATCTCTTGCCTCTGAAATAGCGCCAGCAGGGTCTTCTGAAGACAGCTTGAGTCATGTTTTGTAGAAAACTGACTGCACTGATAAGTATTTCTGAAGCTGATTTCCATAGCAGCGGTAGATGTGGAGGTGATGCTAGGTAGGGCCTGGCCCCGCTGCTGTCAGCGCTGCACAGACACTCGAGACAGCAGCATCGTCCTTGTGCAGGAAAGGTTGCTCTGCGGTTCTAAATACTAAAATGGTCTCTCTGCAGAAGCTGTTTTAGCTGCGTTTAACTGGATTGCTGGTAGAATAACAGGAAACAGCCGTGTTTTGTAACCTGCAGGGAAGCATTACAGGCCCAGGTTCATGCCGCTTGACTTTTATATCGCTATTGCATTTACAGGTTAGAACTGTACTCTGATGAGCCTTCACCCATATAAAAGGTTTCTTCTATTCCAGTCATGAAAGCAAGGTTTTGTTGCTCCTTTGAGCATCCCTGTCTCAAGGTTACAGCCGAGCAGGGCAGGCAGCACTTAGGGCTCTTAACTCTTCTCTGTCTTGGAGTGGCTGTGGTAGTTTGGAGGATGTAAAGGTGATTTGAGCCACTGTCTCTTCTCCCTGCTGGGCTGTTTTATCAAACAGATTTACTGTAAGTAACACTGTAGAGATGCCACCAGCTCAGTCATTTACTCTGATTATATATATAGGTATTGCCTTTTCATGTTTACTGGCAAAATAAAATTAAATCCTGTATTTGTGTTCCAGTATTAGCTTTAGCAAATATTACTGTGTTTTGCCACTCTGAAACAGGCAAGATTCTAGACTAATGGATATATGATATTTACTTCCTCTTCTGTATAGAACCAATAATAAGATCGTTATTTTGACTTACCTTCTTTGATTCTGGTGACTGATTCTGGCTCATACAGATTCTTTCTATGAGTTGTTTATCACTCTCAGTGAATGGTGCAGACACAATGAGAGTCTGGCTCTGTGCCTCTGTCTCTGGGAGTTGGTAGTACTGTCAGGAAAGCAGAGACAGGCTGACTGGGGGGCTGAGGAGCCAGCCAGAGGAGTGCTAATTTCCAATGATGCTGTGACACCCGTCTCGTGCTCGCCTTTCCTTTCTGGCCCCACACATAGACAAGCAGTGAGGCAGAAGATGGAATTTGTTATTGGAATAACCTTGTGATGTGAATCTCAAGACACAGAAGTGTGACCAGCAGAGAGGAGTAGGAATTGGCTGCGGCTCTGTCCAGTTTGAACGTGTCCGACCATGGCATGCTGAGCTCAGTCGTGACTTGCAGCTGTAGTTGATACCACGAGAGGTGGAATAGCAGGTACAGCGCGGGCTCCCAGCTGATGTTATATTCCTGCCAACCAGAGCTCAGAGTCATCTTTGCGGGGAAGGAGAGGAGAGGAAGTCATCTATAAATAGCTCACAGATAAAATGCCTTACCTCGAGTAAATCTGTATTATTTCCTTTTCTCTGCAGCAAGTGGCTACTGGTTCTGGAAAAGATGTAAGCCTGTGGTTAAGTCGGAAAGCTGTCAGGTACTCTGCTCGCTGCTGTTGCTATTACACATGGTAACAAAGAGCAGTTACCTTTTTTCCTGTGTTGAAAGTCTTGCATGTCAATATGACCTGCTACATGGGTGGCTTTTTACCACAGTTCTTCGTTTTGATTCTGATTGTTGTCTGTCATGTCATATTTTCCCTGAATACTTCTTTCAGCAACCCCTTAACATACCTGCCTTAATGTGGTTGTGTGCCCAAATTCAGTTATCTTGTGAAAACAGCTGAATGTCCACCTTTGTTAGGCTTATGAGGGCTCCAGTCCCGCGTCATAATGTCATGAGAGTCCTTTATTGTTGTCAAGAAGCTGTAGTTCCCATCAAGGGCTGTACTGAGTCTGACAGTCATATCTGCAGGATGATCTGAAGCTGAAGTTAGCTCTTCTTTGAGCCAGGAATTACACCAGATGACCTCCTGAGGTGTCTTCCAGCCTATGTTATTCTATGTTTATGCAGCAGGGCAGGATGCTTGCAGCATGGTGGCTGCGCAGTAGAAATCATGCGGCAAGTGTTCAAAGCAGCTTTGAAAGTGGTGAAGAAGGTGCTGAAATACACTGTATTGGCTACTGTGCAAACATCAATGATAATTGCTGCCCTGAAGAACCTGTCTTCTGAGCCAGTGTGGAAACTGAATAGAGGGCAGAGAAAAACATCCTCCTGTGTGGAACCTCAGCGTGTGCCCATGAGTTGAGGCTTTGCATGGATTCGGATCATACCAGCGGAGCTCACTGGGGCCCTGGTTTTGCAAGCGCTGCCTTAGAAGAGCAGTTGTGATCTGTGCATTTTGAAATTGCAGCGTGAGCAAAGGAGAGAACTTCTGATGCTCTGCAGACACCACTGTTTGAAAACAGGCACAGGGACTCATAATGAGAAATGGAGCTTTTTGTTTTAGATTCCTGGCTCAGGCTTGGTCCAGGAAGTAAAGATCAGAGACCTGCAACTGAAAAGAGTTGGCAGTTTTTCTGCTAGTTTATAGGGAAAGGGTTCCCAAATTAGTTGCCCTGACAGTGTGATGAGACAGAAAACATGACTGGTTTTTCATTTTGGGGTCGAGCTGGAGTTACTCTGCCAGGCATGAGCACAAGGAGGCTTTGCCTCAGTGGAGACTTTCCATCAGCTCCAGTCGACTTTTAAATCCTCCAGGCATTCTGCATCCTACAGCCTCCACAAAAGTCTCCATTTGGAGTGAGCTCTGAAGTGTCTGCTCATCCTGAATGAATGGGAAAGAGGAGTGTTTCCTTGCTTCCCCCACTCCTGTTTGTAGAGTGTTTCTCACTCCAGTGTCAGTTACAGCTGTAACTCGGTGCCAGCTGGTTAGCTTCAGTGTCATTTTTTTCCTGTCCTGTCTGTGAACCCAGGAAAAATTTCTATGTCTTTTATTTCTTATGTACGAACCCTCTAACTTCTGTCACATTTTGTCACTGGTCGGTTTTGGAAAAATGTCAAACTCCCCTGGAGAACTTAAGAGTCTGCAAAGAGTTGTCAGCGTGTTGTGGAGCTGCACCTAATGTGTCTGTCTTGGGTAAGCGTACTCTGGGTGTTTGGTGTGGGGGTCTCTTACACTCACCCCTTGGAGGGCTGAGCCTATAAAGCTATGATCCCTTCAGCGTCAATAGAAGTGTTTTTCCAGCTGCTGTAGTCTTCCAAGCAGGTAAATTGTGACACTTTCCCTCAAAGCTGGCAGATACTGTCTCCCTTTTAGCACTGCTGTTACGCTCTTTGGTGTAGGCTCTTTCCTGGCCCAGCAGTCGATGCAGCCAGTGCTCTTCTCTTTGGTTGCAGCCAAGGAGGAGGTCGTGTTGCGTGTTGGCAGGATGGCCAAGTGTGACTTCACTGCAAGTGTCCTTCCAACGTTGCACTCCCTTGCTGCTTAGCATCAGGGCTGTGCTGGCATGAAACCTGCTGTGGGAGGGACTGAATTGGGAGAGGATGCTGGAACTGGTCCAGGTGTGCACACCCCCTGAGGAGTGCCCCGGTCTTTTCTAGGAGTCTCCTTTGGGAGCTTGCCCTCCCCTTGGTGGCCTCCCCTCTGCAGCTGTCAGCTGTGTGAAGGTGTACGTGAGGCTTCAAGGTTGGGGTGGCTTACTGCCCTGCCTGCTGCCGTATTCGCACCTCGTTAGCGGCCCAAACCGGGAATAACTGGCAGTGTGTGTGGTGGTGGCTACTTGGCTGCCACTTTATTTTGCACACATTAGAAGACTAGCACTTAGGCTACCTTTCAAGTAATGCTGATGCTACCCATAATTATTCTTGAAGGGGGAGGACACTTGGAATTATGGTAAGTAATCGCATGATATGATTTGAGCTGAACAAAGTTACACCCTTCCTGCTCACAGGGTGAATTGTGACAAGTCTTAAGTAACAGCTACAGCCTTGCTGGATTTCAGAAAACTCTTCTGAGAGATGATTTGGGATGCACGTACCCAACAAACTTCTTGCACAAAGCAGGTCTGTAGTGTGCTCTGGGGTCACTCTTAAAATAAAGTCTTTGTAACCCAGGAATACTTTGGGTGCTTGTTGGGACATCTCCTTTTAATAGTTAGTTGTCCCTGTGATTCTGTCAGTGGTAATTATCTAGCATTTCTTTTTAGCTTGGGCTAGGCTGAGAGGAGGAAGGAAAGCTTTCTTCTTGATGCTCTGTTCACGTGGGAAGAGAACAGTAGCTCCTGGACATGTTGGAATCAAGAGAGTCTGACTGAAGATCAGAAGCAGATGCTTGATATCATTATTACATGGAGACATTGATTAATAGAAATATAAACTGTCTTCAAGTACGTCAGTTCTTAAAACATAATCATCTTATGAAGCTCGTTAGTGTCATGGTTAGGTTAACATAAATCAGTACCAGGGTAAGGGATTAAAATGTCTTGCCATGCTGGATGATTTTGAATCTAGACATGCAGCAGAAAATTTACAAGAAAAAATCTTTGGTAAGTATGAAAATGAATCCTCAGTGGAGAAGGATTGCAATTATTCTCTGAAAAACACAGAAAACCCAACATCCCAGCAGAGCATTGGGACCTAGCAAGCAATCCTGCAGAAGAGGGACCTGATGACCTGATGTTTATCCTCTCAAATGGGAAGTTTCACATCATGGAGATATGGTATTTTAAAATCTTTGAGCAAGAATTGTATATGCATTAATATAATTTCTTCTTGAGTTTCTTCTAATGCTTGGAAACTGCTAGTTGACTGGGTGGTTCGGCTTATGACGATAAAAGCTTTCAATAAAGGAATTAAAATATTGGCACATGGCCTTAAATGCCTGTTGAAACACGTCTGAGCAAAACCCTCAGCTGGCTTAATCCATGTGTGTTAGCGGTTAGAGTTCCGGTGTCCTGGAACACGCTGGTTCTGGGAGCATAAGATGATGCTCTTGCAAAATAGTGAGGTTTGAGTATTCCTACTGGTTTGGGGTCCTCGTTCCTGTCTCTGCATCTGTACTTTATGACATTTTCTTCCTATCAGTTTGATGAGAACCGAGGTGTTTGAGGTGTGTGCTACAGGCTGAGTACAGTCTAAACCATTAATGGTGGCATGTGGTAATGGGCTAAACCTCTACCAAGGGGACTCAAGAGACCCGATTTGTTTCAGGCACTGTGGTGTATGAACTGGTTTCATGGCCTGTTCGAGGGCAAACTGGTACGTTACAGAAGCGCTGGGCATAGCTTATGCTGCCAAGAGTTTGAGGTCTGGTACAGCTGCGTCCCCCTCAGTTCCACGGGTCCGTGCCAGCTTCGCTGCTCGTCAGAGGCGCTGCAGACAGCCCAGCTTGCTAAGCTGGCACATCACCACCTTAACAGGGGTAGCTTTTGCTGGGCAGACAATTGAGTCATTTCCCCCAAGGATCACGAGTGGGCAGCCAAGGTGCAGAAAGGGCTGGTGGGGGTCAGTCTGAACTGTGCCCAGTGGCAGCCTCTGCGTCTTCCTCATGGTGTCTGCCTGTTCACATTTAAGATTGCTGTTAGATTTTTTTTTTCCCCCTCTACATTTTAAACGTATTTTGTCTATTTAACACGCTCCTTTGAGAAAGAGCACTAAACAGAGAGACATTGGTGCGTTATCCCCTCTGGAACTGTGCTTTGTTTGAAAGGCAAATTTATCTGGAAAGATTATTTTTCAAGAGAGCTGCTGGGATTAATGTCACACATCAACTGCACACGCATCAAACCACCTGACAGTTTTAAAACCTATTAAAAGGCATTCTAGTTAATTTTCTGTATCAAAAATATTTCAGTTGCATGTATGAGTTTCCTAGTGCTGTTATTTAATGCTAATTTCTGCCCCTTAAGCACAGGCATGCTGGGAGATCTGTATAGAGGGCACGGCTGCATATGATAGTGAAGGTCTGGTCCCTGGAGCACCTTCACGACAGCACTGCTCGCCCAGAGATGAGGCGAGATGCAGCTTCCAGAGAAAGTGGAGCTAGAGACGTCTGGGAGCACTCTGTATTATCTTTTCTGGGAGACTCCTGTTTCTCCTTCCTCCAGCCTTTAATGTTTGGCTGCCATGGACATTGTGGAGACTTTGATGTTCTGAATCTGTGTTCTAGAGTCTGCCTAAATACTACTTTTGGGTGAGAGAACGTAGCTGAGAGCCCCACGGAAAGGTAATCTTTCTAATGAACGGCTGCTCCTCTTCAGAACTTACAAACATACCCAAGGAGAAAGGACCCCCACGACTGCGACAGGCAGCCCGCTGCCTTTGCAGACTTTGGTGTTACAGGTAGTTCAAAAGACTCCATACAGTATTTATTCTACAGGTGTACGGGATAGCCAGCAAAATTTATAACCTACAGTGGAAGATCAAAAGCTGCCTCTACAATATAACACAGGAAAAAAGAAGTGTTTCACTTTGAGAGTTCCAAGTAGGCTGATCACAAAGTTCAGCTGGTTTTTTTGGGGTGATCTGGAGGGGGCAAAGTGGTTGTGCTGTTAAGAGCTTTTGTGCGCAATCTGTAGTGAAGTAATAGGTAACGTAGGTGATCGCATCTCTCTCTCCTTTCCTTTCCAGGTGGCTATGGTAGAAGTGCAGATAGACACAGACCACAACTACCCTCCGGGCCTCTTGATCGCCTTCAGTGCCTGTACTACCGTCCTCGTGGCAGTTCACCTCTTTGCCCTCATGATAAGCACCTGCATTCTGCCCAACATAGAGGCCGTTAGCAACGTGCATAATCTCAACTCTGTGAAGGAATCTCCTCACGAGCGTATGCATCGGCACATCGAGCTGGCGTGGGCGTTTTCTACTGTCATTGGGACTTTGCTTTTTCTTGCAGAGGTGGTGCTACTGTGTTGGGTGAAGTTTCTTCCTTTAAAGAAGAAGACTGATAATCCACTCCAGAGCAACTCTACCATCACATCAGGACAGGCAGCAGCCATTGCATCAACATCTATTATGGTTCCCTTTGGATTGATTTTCATTGTGTTTGCGGTCCACTTCTACAGGTCACTGGTGAGCCATAAAACAGACAGGCAGTTCCAAGAACTGAACGAACTTGCTGAATTTGCACGGCTCCAGGATCAGCTGGATCACAGAGGTGATGCCATCTCCTCCGCTGTCACCCATTTTGCGTAAACCTGTACTTAAAGAAAATAAACCCGCTGTTCTGCTTCTCCCCGTTATGTCAACTCCCCTATGGATGAACTGGTCGAACTGTCGATTACTGTTTAAGGAGAGATTGTAAGTGATGTTCTAACCCTTTAGAGAGGGGAAAAAAATGTCATTCCCTTCGTACGATGTTGGCAATCTGACATCCAAAGGAATGGCCGGAGGGTTATCTGGAACCGCATGTGCCTCCCTCCTCTTGTGAGCATCGTCTAGATCGCTTCTTGTTAATGCTGAATGGTGCCTCTGTAGATACACGGGAAATAACGTTGTACGCTGGGGTATTTGCTAGGATGGCTAGAGAAGATTTTTTTTTTTCCCCTTTCTTTATTTGATGTTGGCATTTACTAGAAGATACTGTTGTCTGATCCATATTGCATGGCATGATACAAATTACTTGGGATATGGAGCAATTAGCACTTGGTTTCAGTGCTAGCGCTGTTCTCTAGAAAGCCTGACAGATGGTAGAAGTGAAAGCTTTCCCACCACTTTCCCCAGTATGTTTTGCTGCCAAGTAATTATTACTTTAGTGATTTCTCCAGCGCCTTTCTCCTGTGGCAGTTACACATTTTATAACTCGCTAAACACCCATGACTAGTCTTACTGCGATGTGGTATGGCCACATGAGTAGGAATGAGACTCGACTCTACTCTTCCTTGGAAGAAAATAAAAGCAATAACTATTTTAAAGTTCTCATGAGCAGGCACATATTATCTGGAGAGACAGATTTGCCTGTTTCCCATTTAGGAATCTTTTTGTAAAAAGAAGGAACTAGATGGCAGTTACCACTGGATAATTTTTTTTGCTTGAAAGTCAAAACCACTGCTGTTGTTTTCCAAGCCAAAGTAGTAATTATTTTATACTTTTATATACAAAATATATTTTTAATAAATCCTCAGATACAAGCAGCAAAAGGTGCTTTCTCTGCATTGGGTTCCCAAGTAATTAGCTGTGCCTTGGTCTTCCTTGTTTAGAAAGTCTTCTCCTTGCTGAAGTGTTGTATTTAATAATTTGTCATACTTTCTTTGCTTCCAAAGGATCTAGAAGACTACTTTATGTGTATTTATTTATGAAAGTAGGTTATTTGAAATTAATATTGCTGCTTCCTTTCGGAGCCACGTCTGTGACAGCGAGAATGCTGTGTCGGGTTTTATTTCCTCTTTAAGCAAAAACTTCCATGTGGTCTCTGAGATATAAGAGGTTTGTCCCAGGATTGTCCTGGGCTGCTTCAGGCATTCTAGCTATGTCTAGAAGTGGAATTTTTTGGAACACAGTTCTGTGGAGCAGCTTTGGGCTTTAGCTGGGTACAAGCTGTTTTTTGAACGCAAACCGAAACAGGTTTCAAGTCTAATGGAACAAAACTTGAGCTTCCTGTCGTAGCTAACACTGTGGAATAAAGCCTGGAGTTGTGGAATTAGACAGGAGTGAATGTGCCCAGTACAGTGGAGCTCTACCTGGAGAGCCTGGGCTGAACGTGGAGGCTCACACCCGACCAACATCTCAGGTTGTCTTTACAGTATTTACAAACTGTAGGATGTGTCTGCAGTGTCAGGGTGGCAAAGTGTGTTTACTGCTGAAGCAGCCTCGTGAAGCTAGTGGGACGGATTTCTCATGTCAGCACCACTGCAGTGGAAAGTGTCAACAAGGTTACCCACAGTCCGTTTGTATTCTGAAAAATAACTGTAAAAAACACTGCTGGGGCTTTTTTTTTTCCCAGCAGCATTCTTGGCTCGCAAGCAGAAAACAGCTTTCCACTTGCTGTCCTTCTGGCATACAGAGGCCACACTGGATTTTCTCTGCCATTATGTTATGCGTCAGATATATTCTATTACTGATAGAAATCTGCTGATGGTGAGAATTGTGCCTTCAGTCCCACAGGTGTTGATGGAGCACTGGAAGGATTATGTTAGTAATAAAGGCATTAATGAAGCAGCATTCCAAAACACGAAATCCTGATAGTAGGCACAAAATGTATTTTCCCATCCATTACTGGAATGCTGGTCCTGTCTTGGGAAAAAAGGCTCCTAAGAACCCTCAGTAAAGGAAGAAAATGTGACTCGATAATCACACTAGAGCAGATGGTTGGAAGGGTGCTGTCAGGCTTCAAAATTACGCTTCTGTCTATAAACTGTGTACTGAAAAGTTACAGTTTGGAATCGAAGTCCAGGAAACCGATTTTCCACGTTTATTTTGTAAAACTACTTGCTGTCCTGGATAAGTAGCTGAATCTTTTACAACGCGACAGAGAAGTGTGGGGTGTTTTGTTTAAGAAATACAGAATTAGAAGCTAGTGGGACAATCTTATTTTTAACTTTTCAAGCTGGTAGGTTCTGAGCTAATGGTGCTGTAACTACAGCCGCTTTTCTGACTGTTTCCTGCACTTTAAGCCATGATATCAAGTATGTTTCTCTCATTTTCCACCTGTGGAAATGGTCATGAAAGTTACACCTTGGGCACAGTCACGTACCTGTGTGCCAGAGGCAGTAACCAGACCCAACACGTGGATCTAAACATTAAGAGTGCACTTAGAATTTTTTTATCCCTTATTTATACTAATGGTATTACGCATTTACCTCAAGCATTTTAAACACTGGTTATTGTATATCACTTATTTAGATATAAAATACTTCAATGAAATAAAATATACTCACTTGTTGCTGATTATTTGTTATCCAGAAGCCTCAAATGCGCTTATTGTCCCTTATCGCTTCAGCTGTACTGTGCTAATCCTATCGGTGTGTTTCTGAGGATCTCTTAAATGTGTGCAGTTACTCGTTTCAGTCATAATACAAAGATAAAATTCCCTGTTCACACAGACAGGTATAAAGACTATAACGTAGCTGACATGCTCTTCCTCCTGTCAGCACTGCTTACATCTTGGGACTAACGTGTCGTGTTGTTACTTTCTGAGTGCTTGAATAGAAGAGCAAGTTATCTTTCAGCCCAGAAACCACCGAGAGTCAGGGGACCAAAGGATCTGCCAACAAGAGGTGGTACTCGGCAGCAGGGCGTTAATCAGGTGAGCGAAGGACCCACAGTTTGTGTCTCGCCACTGCCAGGTGGGGCCAGTTAATTTGACTGTTCTTTCGTAGGGCTTTGCGTTTATAGCATAACCCTGCTGCTTCCCTGGGGCAGCGTGAAAGACCTCAAAACTGACAGGAGTGCGATTTCTTTACAGGAGAAGGATGTCAGGGGAGCTGAGCAAAGACACGGCTGGCCTTCCAGCGTGTTGCTGGTTTGGAATTTTCTCTGTTGTGTTGTGGGGTTTTTTTTCCCCTTTGCTTTTTTCTTTCTTTTTCAAAACAACAGGGGGTGGGGGGAGTTCTCTGAGCAAAGCCACCTGCGGAGTGCTGGGTACAGGAGCACTCTGGAGGGAGACGTGAGGCAGATCACAACACGCTGCACTGCAGCATAGGCTTGAGACTCAAATATTTAAGTACCTCAGGATCATGTTCTTATCTTGCATTTTTTTCCTTCAGTGTCCGGTTGTTAATTTAGGCTGTCATCAAACATCGCCCGGGCCTCTGCTAAAACACCATCTGGATCAGCTAGTTCAATCTAGATACAAAGAACACAAATGGGTTATGCGGTGTGACTGAAGAAGCCTCGGGTTTTATAGGTCTCGATTGCTGGAGCATTAACGGAGCATCTCCCAAGTATCAGGACTTTAGCTTCTATTGCAGCCTTTGAGTTACTGTTCTAGAAACATTTCTACACTTCCCTAATTTTATGAGCATGTCAAACATCACTTCATCCCCTTGAAACAGCTCTGTGTGCAGTGGACTGATTCTTCTTTAACAAAACATTCTTAGACAAAAACTGGCTTTGATTTGTAGCCCGTTGGGTCTCACTGATAGTTTTAAAGGGTGAGTAATTGCAGTCACCCAAGCGAGCGCCAAAGGTCAGGTGCAAGCAGGAGGCTGGCGTCACGTAACCTGTGGGCATCTGAGTACGGATTCTTGACAGGGAAGTGCCCGAGCCCTGCCAGGAACTTGTCATCTTACTCTGACCTGCTTTATGGCCTGATGTTTTCAGGGGGATTTGTGTGTGTGTGGTATTCTCCCAGACAGAACATGTCCAGTCTTTATTTCATTTATTTGCTTTCTCTTTGTGAAGCCTTGGCTTCAATAATTGCAACAGCAAATAAAACCCAGGTCCACCTTGCTGTGTCTTTCGCCGTCTCTGCAGCCCCATCGTCTCCACACTGGATCCATCTCTTGTGATGGAAAGCACAGTAACAGGATTGGAAGTTGATGCTTTCTTTTTGCTCATAGAGCAGAAGAAAACTGGGTCATTACTTGGTCTTCAGGGAGTTAAATAAACAGCTAGGCGTGAACATCCTGCCTTTGTGGAAGGGCAATTCCTCCCAGGCTTGGGCTGGGCTGAGGCGGCTGTTCTGGGTGACCTTTGAGGAACCTTGTCAGGTAAATACTTTTAGCTACGGCAGTACTGCTCCCTTCACTCTGGTTCCAGAGATTGTTTTTCCCTGGTGGTATTCAGTGTTTATTCTGTGCTGCTGTGGGTGCACCCAGTACTTGGAGGACTGACCACTGGCTTGTCAAAAATGTCAGTGCTCAAAGGGCCCTCGGTTACTGAAACCGGATTGGAAAGAAAAGGGAAGTGAAGATGTAAGAGCCGTGAGCTCCCGCAGCTGCATGAGCCCAGTATCATTTGCAGCTCCCTCGTGCCCAGAGCGCAGGAGGAAGGTAGGTGGCTTTACCTGCTGGGGGGGCCTGCTCTTCCCTGTGTTACTGAGTAAAGCAGCTGTGGGCGTCTGGTGTGGTTCTACTCGGCTCTAATCAGAGAGGAGCGGGCCCACCCGTGTCCTGCAGTTACTGTCCCTTGGAAACGTGATGCCTTTTGTGCTTCACATGTGCAGCACACAGACCGCAGGGATTCCAGCTGAGAGTCTGGCACAGCTCTGTCACTTGGTGCCATATCTGCTCCCTGTTCCCTGTCCTCTGAGGACGCAGTGAGGGCCAGGCTCCCCCATTCTCTAGATCCTGCTCTCAGACACCCACCTGCCCACCTTGGGGTGAGGTGGGAAGCTACACTCACCCCTCTACCCACAGGGCTGCTGGACACAACGAGCCCCTGTCTCCAGGGAGAGGAAATAGCTGATGTTAGTGCTGCAGCTGCTCGGTTTTGGTGAGGTCTAGTCAGCTTTAGCACTTTGGCTTGGCGAAATCCTTTGGTTTTGACGTAAATCCCACTATTGTCTCTGCCTCTATTGTCCCCGTTTCCTTTGTGCTGCTTCAGGTCTCTAAGCAGTTCTGATGCATGAGAACTGCATTTTTTCAGATGTGGGTGATTAGGAGGCTCCAGCAGTGGCTGGATGGGCTGTCTGTCCCTGCGGGGCCGTTTAGGACACTGCTGTCAAAAAGACTCTGAGCCCACAGCCCTGAGCTGGGACCCCGTGGGGGAAATCACTTGCAGAGTGAAATGCTCCCTGGAGAGCTGCCCTGACCACTGATGAGCTCAACCATCACTAGCAAAACTGAAATTTCCAAACAGTTACCTTTGGGATTGGATACTGAGGAGGGGCCGGAGCTTCGTCTCTGCCAAAGTCAATCAGAATTCCACATTTTGGTATGTCTGCTGCCCAGATACCTTCAAACAACCGTGCCTTATCCAAGTAGAAGTACTTCCCCGGGCCATGCTTCTTTCCATCTTTCCAACCTCCTTCGTACCGATTTTCATTGGCTGCAATTAAACACAGGAACAGACCATGAAATTCGCACCATTTCATTAAGGTGCTACAAATGAAACCAATCAACACATCAACCGACAGAAGAGGAAATCATCTGTTTGGCTCCTTTTAGCAATTTTGAGGGGGCTGCAGCATGTCGTGTCATTTTGCTTTCGTGGTGCCCCATTTGCTGTGCCGCGGGGGGAGAAAGGCTGCGGAAGGAGCCCACGCTTGCCCACTTGGAACGAGAACTGTTCACCTGCTGTGATCTGCTGGTGATACTCATTTTTTTGCTGATACACAGAGCCCAGGGTAAGTAGTAGCTGAGTCACTCTTCACAACGTGAAAAATTATAGGATGCAAGTTTTGGATTTGTCACTGCAACTAATCTCTCAGGATCTCTGGCTTGAAGAGGTTTGCTTGTCTGGGCAAGGAACAGCGGCACTGATCGTTGTCCAGTCAAAACAATTTTGATCTCAAGTAATACTTGTAGTTATGTTTTTTCTCAATGAATTACAGGGCGAGAATTGCTGTGAGTGTCTGAACAGTTCAGGCAGTCAGTTACAGGCTGTTTTTCCAGCTGTGATGCATCTCTTGGCATTTTTCTACAAGTCAAGAGAAGTTTCTTTGGGCTCTGGGATACATCCAGGACACGCTTCTCTCACTAGAAGAGTCCTCTGCTGTCCCTTTTCCCTAAATGTGGTGCTTCTAAGCCAAAAACCATGGGGATTCCTGACCAGATTTTCTCAGCGGAAATATCTATGGGTCTCAGCTGAACTCCGCCATTCTTTCTGGCAAGAGGTGGCCGAAATCCCAAGGCACCCCGCATGGGGCCACAGAGGGAGCTGGGTACTGCCAGAACACTGAGGGAAGAGAGAAAAACCAAACGTGCTCCTGGGGAGTGTGGCTGCCGGGCTCTTAGGCAGGGTTGGAGCCCTGGCGGTGGTTATCTTCAGCTTGCATGTGGTGGTGTGTTTATCCGCAACACCAACCTCCCACTGGTGGGAGCAGCTCTGCTTCTGCCCTCCAGCCACCAACTCAGAAACCAGTGACATCACAGAACTGGTTGTGATGGAAGAGCCGTCGAACGCCCTGGCTGCACTGCAGCACCCAGCTGCTCCCATCCACTCTCCTCCCAGACCATCCCGGAGGCTACGCTGCTGACGGCGGGGACCTCTGCGGACACGCAATGCTCCGGTTTAAAAGCTGTTCGGCAACAGGCTGTAGCAGAGGTGGTGAATCAGCGTGGTGCTCCCAGCCGAGCTCGCCCTTGCTGGGCACACTGCCACTATAAGCAATTTAATCTTGAGCGGCAGCTCATCGTGACCTCCACTGAAGAACTCCTTTTCGTTCACCATCACAAAGCTGCCGGCACGTGGGCACACTTCCAGCAGCTGAACTGAACACATTAAGCTTGTGGGTATGAAATAATTGCTCTGGCTAATTTTAACTAAAGGAATCCAGCTCACAAGCAGTTGCAGGCTATGCTGGAGGCAACCGGGCTCTGAAACGGTGCATCAGCCGCGGCTCAGCCTGCAGGGGCTGTCAGTGTATAACGCTGAGGGTGACTTTGACAGGGGCGAAGCAGATCAGTGGAAGAAGTTATCCCTGGAAGCGGGCACCGATTTCATCTGGATGAGCCATCAGTCCAAAGTGACTTTACAGTCAGCAGAGAGAGCGTGCTCATGCGTGTGGTGTGCAGTGAAGGTCGTGTTCCTTCTAGCTGCTTTGCTTAGCTAATTACGAGCCTTGAGATCGCTTTCAAGCAACAAAATAGACTAGGTGAATAATAATAATATGGAGCTAGTATTTCTTCCAATGTTCCTGGAATGCAGTGCCTGGTATTGCAAAAGACTGGGATTCCTGGCTTCAGGGATGAACTCCAAGCAAAATAAGGGGAAAAAAAAAATCCAAATTTCTATTTTTATGCTGAAATTGCTCTCACCGCTCCCAATCTGTGATGTGCTCAGTGTTATTTGTGGAAAGGGATTGTGTACTAATGAAACCCCTGTGTTCACTCAACCTGAGCCAGTGTCGGAAGTAAGAGAGGGGATGGAGTGAACTCAAAAAGAAAACTTCTCTTATTTTTCTGTGCTGGAATCTGTCTCCTCTTCGGTATGCAGCAGTTAGAAAGTATGTCTGGCAAAGTGCCTGGTGTGAAAAGAGAGATTTGCTCTTCTCTGACCCAACAGTATATTATCTCTAACCCTAACCATCCCAGTCATTTACATGTAAATCACAGCAAAAACAAGCTTTCAGGCGTGTAGGCTGGAGTTTGCGCAGCCTGTGCTCCCTCCAGCCCCAGACCAGGAGGAGAAGGATGAGACAGAGCAGCTGCTACCCTGGTGCAAGGCTGCAGCAGGAGGTGCGATGTGGCATCCAGAAATCTGTACAGCAGAGGATCCAGAGAGCAGCAGACACAGACACGTGGGGTGAGAGAGGCCGGTACTTACGGAGCCGCAGCATCCCCTGCCCGTTGGGCTGGTCCTTCAGCCACTGTCCCTCATAGATGGAGCCATCCCAGTAGTACATCCGTCCCCAGCCGCTCCGCAGCCCACCGCTCCACTCGCCCTCATAGCGCTCTCCGGCGGGGTAAAACGTCATCCCATAGCCCTGGAGGACAGCACAGAGATGGCTGGTTAGGAGCCTCTGTATTGAAAGGGGTCGGTGTCCAGTTTTGGGATGTGACTTTCTGGATAACTATCTCCTTTCCTTATTACTCTTACACACGGCTGCTGGCAGCCCAGCTCACTGGCCCTTCTTGTGTTGAAGGAAACGAGAGGTGGTGGTATGCAATTTTTTTTTTTGCAAATTATTTTATTCCCACAACAAAACCTCGAGTTTATATCTCACTGTGTTATTATTGGCCGCTAATATTTACCTAAAAGGGGTTTTACTAGCATATAAAGCTGAGGATAAGGCAGCATAAGCACAGCCTGTCTCTCAAGGCAGAGATTTTACCCCTTTCAACTCTGACCATGCTTCAAACAGCTCAGTGTGTTCCAGGCTGGACAACTCCTTCCCTTGCCCCTGGGCAGACTGAAGGTCTCTAAGTGATGTGAACCCTCGAAACAGTTTTCCTTTCTCCTCCATCCATACCCCAAAGAGGTAATGTCCTAAACAGCCCCTTGCCTGCCTGCCTGCCTTCTTCCTTCACAAGAAACTGATGCAGCCCTGAAAGCTACCTGCGGTGAGAGTGGCAGGCGCAGGTAGCAATGCCACACGTGCCTCCCTGCAGCCAGGCATCGGGCCAGGCTCCCCAGGGCAGCAGGCGTCACCCTGGCGGGGCAGGCGAGCTCTGACATTGAACCGTCTCTGCTCTTTGCTTTCCCTCCTCAGGCTCGATGCTGCTGGCAGGTTTAGTTGTTGAACTGAAGACCACTGGGTGTGTGCAAGCTGGGGACCCCAGGAGACGCTTGTCTTACATGTGTGTTGCCATTAAGAAAAGTCCAGAGGTACTCCCTATACCAGGGAATGATGCCAGTAACAAATATTTGCATATTACTAATGGGTTTTCCCATAGAAATAAAGTGGTAATTTATCTCTGAACAAAAACCAAATTCAGTTCTGGAAATAACTGATTTTGCTGAGCATTGGTTTTATTAAACTGTGTAGATGTAAGGGCGGGGGGGCTTTTGAAGAAGAAAAAAACTACCCTAGTGATATTTGGATGTCATTATAAATCTTTCACAAAAGCTCAATCATCCAAAATATCTCCTCAAAGAAGGGGGGAAGCTCCCTGCAAGAGACTGAAGCCATGGAGCTGCACACCAATTAGAAGCGTAAGAGGCTATTAATTTAATTTAAGAGCAGACACAAAGGCAACACAAGGTTTCCAGTGGCACAGCAGAAAACATTCCTACAAGGACTCTGCACGTAAGACTGTTGTCAGTTTTACCAGATGTCTTCCTCATCGTGTTCCCTTTAGAAAAAACACTGATTTATGTGACAGGCTTAGTCCCTGAAAGAACTCGTGTTATTTGTCTAATACGCTGTAAAACTCCCAGCAGAAGGCACATCCTCCTGCATTACTTGGAGCTTCCTCCCACTGCTTCAAAGACGAGAGAAATGAAGGGGATGAGTGGGGAGGATACGAAACCTCTCTACGTGCTTGGCCGAGCTGCAGGTGAGTCCAGGCAGCAATTGCTGCTCTGCAGCAGCTGGTGGAAGGACCGGGCAGTAGCCTGGTCACCAGTGGACGGGTGAGATGGGTCCATCTCCAGCAGAGAGACACAGTGGGTGATGGGGTGTTCTCAGCCACTCTTGGCTTTTTATGAATGATGGATTTTTATTCCTGAAACTTCCTGAGCTTTCTGCAGGTTCAGATTAAGATTTAAAGAGAGCCCAAGCCTGGAGGAAAATCTGTTCCTGAAGCTTCTGCCTGGAGTCATGCTGCTGCTTACCTGGGACACGCTGCCGGCCATGGGATATGGTGCAGCTCCTGCAGCATCTGGCATGAAGAAGTGAGTAATGCCAGGAGCAGTGAGATTGGGAGGGCAGGAGGAGAGGGTTTAAATACCACGGCTTTTGCTCTTTCTCTTACTTTCTTGTCCTACCTATTCATTTCCCCAAAACCCTTCAATTCAACCTCAGCCTTGGAAAAATCAGTACTTTCAGTGATCTGTTTGCTTGTGTGCACCCAACCCTTCCCCGTGTTTTGGGGCACGCTGCCTTGCTGCCAGCAGGCACTGGACTTACACATTTTCGGTCATTTTTCCACCAGCCTATGTACACCTTCTTGTATTCCTTGGTTACAGGGTCAGGAACGCTGTATGAGCCATAACCATCCCGCTTCCCAAACTTCCAGTCACCACTATAAATAGCTCTGGTGCGTTTCCACAGCTGGGTGCCTTTACCTGTTTAACAAACAAGAGGAATTACAGGGAGACCATCACAGTTGTTAGGAGAAGGGTTCATGCCGGGCAAGGTGGTGCTCCCTGCACCGGGGCAGGTTTATGGCTGAGATTCAGTTTAGCTTTCTGAGTCAGATGCATGGTTAATCTTGATCAGGGGCTTCCTGCGTGGCCTTTATTGAATGTACTTAAATCTTTCCAAACCTCAGTTTACTGCTTGTAAACAAGTGTGTCCAGCTCCAGCTGCTCAGGGCTTGGGCAGGGTCTCCTTCCCCTGCTCTGTCTCCCGCAGCACCTACCACAGCTTGAGGATAAATATTTCTGAAGCTAAGTCAGAGCTGAGAGCGAGCTCCAGGGCCTGTGCAGGCAGGACACACCCTGGCGTGCAGAGCTGACTGCAGCTTGCTCTTTGTAGGGGATTTTTAAACATCTATAGTCTGGGTATTTCAGGTAACTGCCCCAAGTGCATGCAAAAGCTCTTCAAGTTACCTATTAGAAATATTTCTGACTACATTTTTGCATGACATATATCAAACACATAAATATAGAGAGTCATACACGAATGAATGGTCTTCCAGGAGCACATACAACTGCTGACCTCTCCCTGCCCCTACGACCTTTTGTAAAGACATCTAAATAAATAGGTACTTTTTCTCAAAATGATCGATCTTACCGTGTTTCAAGTTGTCCAGCCATTCCCCGGTATACTGATCCCCGTTTACAGCATAGACCGTGTGTCTTAATCCACGTTTCTGTGCTTTCCGGTCCCATTCATGCCACAGAGGCTCTGTAGCCCTGGGGTATTTTACAAAGGGCATATTGTTCACGGCTGGAGAGGAAAACAAATGATTGTCAGAAATAAATTAGAGAGAAATTACTAAGGCAGGTACAGGCAGAACAGTTTATTTGTGAGCTATGTTCTAATAGGCACCCGAGCTGATGTCGGGCTTTGGAGGGGTAAAATAGAGCTATAATACCCAGAAGGTACCTAAAAATACTGAAGTACAAACCAGCACTATCTGAAAATAGGCTCGCAGCACAGCCTGGCCCGTTAGGAAATGTTAAATAAGTCTCAGCAGGTCGAGGTTGTGCTGGACACTGGTCTCTGCGCCTGCCAGCGGTCTTGGGGAGCACAGGGAAAGGTGCGTCTCCATGCCGCCAAAACCCTCCTCGCTCCTTCGCCAGCTCTGCGCAAGGCGGGAGCAGTCGTTTAAGCAAATCAGAAAATGATTCGTTTGCTAGGAAATATCTCAGGACATTGGAAAACATTCTCAAGACGGAGAGGGTCAGAGAGTTGGCTGGTGTTCCTGGGGCACGCCAGGAGCTGGGACACTTCATATGCACAACAATAACGTAGCTCAGGCTCCTTTATTGCTAAAAATTCCCGTTCTGCCATTGTCTTGTTAAAAGGGGTCCAAACCACAACTTTTCTATCTACCAGGAGGCTGCAGACTTGCCCAGGGCAGGACAAGCGCTTGTCAGTCAAGCAAGTCAGGAGAAAAAGGATCAGTGCGGGGGAAGAGGAGGGAGATGATGTTTTGGCCCACTGATACAGAGGGCAGTGGTGGGGTGCGGCACGGTGGCAATCTCCGGGCACCGCTGGTGGAACGGCTGGCTGTTCAGCGCAGTGGGAATGCCGGCACCGGCTCGGAGGTGAGAGTGGTCTCCTATAAACCATAAATAAATGTCAAAAGGTGGCTGTAGAAACAAAAAAAGCAAGTTTCTATGAATGCCATCAACACCCAGAGCCTGGCCGGAGCTGCGGGGTGGGATGCTCTCCGATTTTGTCTCCTGGGCTCCCCCTTCTGTCCTGATCTGCCAGAGTGAACACATCGAGCGATTTTGCTGCGTCTCTTCTCAGCAGAGCTCCCGTTTCTGCTGTGCTGAGGGTGCCTGGGAGCCGGGGGGGGCAGTGGGGT
>NW_010424332.1:0-426 GCF_000710305.1 Buceros rhinoceros silvestris
TGCTCCCCCCCTCCCAGCAGTGCCAGCAGCTGGCGCAGAGCCACAGCCCATGTCCCCCTCCCTGTCCCCACTCCGGCAGCATCTCGTGGGAAGGAGGAGCAGGGAGGCGAGAGATGACGGTGGTTTCATACATTTATTAGACGTTAAGCGAACGGAGGAGCTGCCAGGGTTGCTGCGTGTCGATGCCTGGGGCCACCTCGATGGTGACACCCAGCACTGTCACCCCCACAGCCCCAGTGCCCCGCTGCCAGCCCTGGCCTCCCCTTGCCTGCACCAGGAGTGGGGATGGAGGGCTCTGACCACCCGAAGCCCCCGGTGACACCCAGCACTGTCACCCCCACAGCCCCAGTGCCCCGCTGCCAGCCCTGGCCTCCCCTTGCCTGCACCAGGAGTGGGGATGGAGGGCTCTGACCACCCGAAGCCCCC
>NW_010424333.1:0-9748 GCF_000710305.1 Buceros rhinoceros silvestris
GGTCGGACACTCCTGTGCCCGTCGGCGGCGCCGCCCGTCTCAGCCCATCCTACCTCCCGCCCGGCAGTGACCGTATTGCGTAATATTATTTCTGCCCAGGTCCTCACGTGTGCGGGAGGGTCTACTGCCCTCCTGGTGCTATCTCTGGGAGCCTGGCCGTGTGTCCCTACAGTGACCGGCAGACCTCTCGGGAGCGCTCGGAGGGGGTCGATCGGGATGCCCTGGCCGCGGTGCTCCCGTTCCGTCCTCTCTCACATACCGCTCGGATGCCAGCAGCCTTGTGCCAGCTCCGCTAACCCTTTAATCCGGAGAGTGACCCGCTCTGTGGGGTGCAGACCCCCAGCCCAACACACCCCTCAGGACGTGGTCGACTGCTCACCTGGCGGCCCATTGCTCAGGAACACCCCACGACCCCAAACCCTGAGGCTTCATCATCACTGAACAGTCTCAGACCACACACACACAGTTAAAGACTCTCTCCACAGACACCTGGTCTCAGTTTCACTAGGCTTCCACGAAAACCTGTCCTGCAGCTCGTTCAGCTCGGGCCCCCATCTGGGGGTGGTGCAGACAGAGGTCTGGGGGTTCCCGCCACACGGCCCTGTAGTGTCTCTGTTTTAGTAACAGGTCACGCTGCCTTTTTCCTCTAATTTCTCAGTTTCATTAGAACAATTTTCACCAGCATCCACCCATGTGTCCTCATCTGATTCCTCCAGGTCTGCACCCCTGGTTAACTTCTCAGTTTGGACAGCATTGGGAGTGGCTTTTTCTGTGATAACAAAAGCTCAAACAACACACACCTCAGCTCCTTCCCTCTTCTCAATTCACTCTCCAAACAACTTACTTTTGAGACCAACAATGCTCCTACGCCTGCTCTGAACAAACACCCGGGAGGGCACACACAGCTCCTTTATCTGGGCCGCCTCAAAACCTCCCAGGGCTTTTTTCCAGCCTTTTAAGGACCTCCACGGGGTCAGACCACTTCTCCCTCGCCCATGCTGCATCTAAGGAATAAGGCATATGGTTGTGCCACCATGATAATTCCTCTATCTACATATCCTGAAGACTACACCAATAATGTTGCGGAGGCACCCACAAACTAGACAGCAGCAGCTATCGGAAACAGGGGATTTAGTGCAATCAAAGTTGCCCAGTGCTCCAACTGACCAAAATTAATGACAGGACTGGGTGTCAGTTGGGAATCTATCACTACACAACAGATTCCTGAACACCAAAGCACACTCTTTAGGGCAGGTGAACCTCAGCGCGCACACCCTGACTCGTACAAGAGAGAATCTCCTACTTATGGGTACCAAAAGGGTCGCTCATCATCTAGGGGATGAGGGCTCAGTCAGTCCCAGGAGACACACTTGGATGGTGTCCTGATCTGAGGGAGGGGTCTCCAACTGCATTACATTTGCTGCTTCCAGGAAGACTGACTTCAGCTGGGTTCTGCCTTGTGCAGGGCTCTGTCTTTTGTGTGAGCAGTCAGGGTGTCTGCACTGCCACACCTGGAAGAAAGGAACAAAACCTGGAGAAGGGTAGGTGAAAAGACAGAGCAAGGAGAGATGGCAGTCACAACTCTTAAGTCCTCTAGAAGACTTTGAGAAGTATGGGAAGAGAATGGAAAAGTTGTTCCGGGAGAGAAAATTGCCCTCCTGCCTTTTTTCACTGCATGACGTTCCACAAAAGCCGGAGTAACTGTCCTGACCCATATTTTAAACTCTGGTTTTGGGGTAGAGTCCTTCAGAAAGTCTCTCTGCGTATGGCTCAGCCTTCCTCCATCTCTAGCTTGAAGCCATTGATTTATGTGATTGATTGGGTGGGTTTCCAGTTCTCGAGACCTGCTGTGTGCATCAGTTCCCAGAGAGACCAAGAAGACAGTCTGCTCTTGGAAGCTCAGGAGCATTTGCAGAATCGATAGAGCTTGGTGCTGCACAGTCAGGGGAGGTGGTTCCGTATGGGCGGTCAGTAGATGTGAACACGGAGGAGCTGGAAGTCTAATTGCCCGTCACTGGAAACAGAAAATTCATGGAGAGGGAGTACAAGAAAACAGGGAGAAAAGGAAGAAAAGTCCAGTAACATGGAAGGAGAGAAGTAATAAGGAGGGAGGACAGAAGATAAGGACAAAGAAAAAAGACCAAATCCTCATACTCAGTAAAATTAGTGAAATGGAAAAATTTAAGCCTCTGGTAAACAGAAAATGTTGGGGGTTTTTTCTGCCCAGTTTTTTCCCTTATATTCTCAAACAGGGCAGAGGATGAAAGAGTTTATGAAGCTAAACCTCATCTGGATTCAACTCCACCGGCTTCTATTTATTCCTGCCAAGTTTCTGACTTCATAATTTGGAACAAAGTTAATTTATATAAACGTTTTTCAAATGCATTTTGTTTAACAGAAACCTTTGTTTGCTGGACAAAATCCTAAAGTAAAACAACTCTGGAGTAAAATATCTTTCTTGATACATCTTAGCCTTAAAACAAGCTCTGCTCTTGGTCTTATTAACCCCCAAGACTGACTTTTCATTGATTTTCTGCAAGCAGGGTCAATCTCGAATAACCTCCCTGGTGTGAGCAACCTGAATAAAAGCAACAGAGTTCAGCGGGAGTTAGAGACTGTGACTACAACCCCGTATGAAGTGGGATTTGTTCTGTCTTACACAGAGGTTAATTAACGTTAGTTAAGTTCACTTGAATGCCAAAGGACTCCATATCTTCAAATGCTTTTAAAAATCTCAAACAAAACTCAGTGCTCTGGGTATAAAGCTGGTCTGGTTCCATACCTAGTCACTCTGCCAAGCAGCATCTTCCTTGTTCAGTCTATGAGATTAACAGGGAGAGGCGCCTGCAAAGGGTGGGCTCAGCAGAAACAGAACAACGACCCCTCTGGAAACTAACACCCCGTTCTTTTATTCAGAGAGATTTTAGGGAGGTTTTTGCCACAGACCCAATGGCGACAGTGGGATCTCAGTAACGATTTTTCTGTGAATTGACTTCAATACCAGGAAGCAGTGCCTCTGCCACTCGTGTCTCTAGTCCTGGAGGACTCTTTCTTCACGGACTTGGGCCGTGATGTCTTGGGAAAATATCCTGTAGAGCTTTTAATTCTCATGCCTGACATCACATCTACCAGAGGTGTGAAAAGCACTGTCTTGTGAAATGAAATATAATTAAATGAATACCAAAAAATTTAAAAAGCAATGGGATAACAATAATGACTGAAAGAAAGTGCAGCCCTTCAAGGCTTCAAATAGCTTGGCAAAGGTTGCCTCATTAACATCAAGGAAGGAAAATGAACAGTGTTCTTGGGCTTATTTCATGGATTTGGAGCGAGGTTTCTTTTTTTCCCCCTGTGTCTAGCAATTAACATAATTTTACAAACACACTTTAATTATACATAAAAATAGAATAAATGTTTTTGCAACATTTTTATTTAAACAAGCATTTAATTAAGCTCTGTTAAGGTCTACCCTCCGCTTTGCATGTGATAGGCTCTTACAAATGCGCCTTCTCTGGAGGTTTTCAGCATTGGAGGAAATTACATGATTTGACATGGACAGCCTGGTATGCAACTGCCTCAAAATCACAGATGCAATAAATAATTATTATTGAAAACACATTAACACTGTAATAACTGGGTAGTCATTCTGATGGCTCTTAGTAAGCCAGTGTAGCTGGAAGTGCATCAGGCAGCACTTGTAAAGCACGGAGGATCTCCCAGGGCTGCAGCTTCAGTGGTACTTAGGAAGAGTGCAAGCGTGTTAGTCAAGTTACGGCCAATTTTTGGAGTTATGCTCCTTGTCACTCCTTAGTGACACTGTGCCATCTGTCATGATGCGAACTTCTGAATTAGTGTGCTTCAAACCGTACAACCCTCAAACTTCCTGAGTTAGGGCAAAAAAGAACCCTTTCAGGGAAGAATTTTTTTCTATGTCCAAACTAAACCTCCCTTGGCATAACTAGAGGCTGTTTCTTCTTGTCCCACTGCTTGTCACTTGGAAGAAGAGACCGACCCCCACCTCTCTACAAGCTCCTTTCAGGTAGTTGTAGAAAGTGATAGGTCACAACCTGGGTCATCCTTAGGATGGGAGGAAGTGGGCTCAAGTTGCGCCAGGGAAGGTTTAGGTTGGATATCACGAAAAATTTCTTTCCGGAGAGGGTTGTGCAGCCTTGGCACGGGCTGCCCAGGGAGGTGGTGGAGTCCCCATCCCTGGAGGGGTTTAAAGCACGTGTAGATGTGGTGCTGAGGGACACAATTTAGGGGTGACTTGGCAGTGCTGGGTTAATGGTTGGAATTGATGATGTTAAAGGTCTCTTCCAACCAAAACCAGTTTGTGATATCTCCTTTCACGTAAGCATAGTTGCAAGAACTTTATAGGGCTCGCTGTGTCCACACAACAACAGAGGATGTTAGAGTGCTACATCCCTTCCTGTGAAGACTTAGCATTTTGAATCCAGCAGTGATGCTGGAAAGGGTAATTTCCCTCACCACTCACTTAATGAGTGTTGAACTCTCTCTGGGATGATTCAGTTTACCACTCCGCACCAGTTAATTCTAATTTGTTTTAAGCGAATGCAGCGGCATTAGGTTAAACAGTTCAAATCACTGGTGTTTGTGAAACTGGTTGATTTATCTGTGCGATTAGAGGTCCATGACCGGAACTGGCTGTCAGTAGATGTGTGAAGACAAATAGGTGGGAGCAGTAACCTTTACTTCTGGTACCTCTGGAGCATGTTGTCTACAACATGAATCTTCCCATCACTGAACTTGAACACCCACCTTGGTTTCTAACTGCCATTAAACTCCCTTGGTAAATGCAGCAGCTCCACTGCTGCTCTCTGTTCCTGGAGTCTGAACGGGCTGCCCCTTGCTGAATCAGCTGGAGTCTCCTCCAATTAACACGCGTTTTCACTGACTAGAGGAATGTAAGTGCGTGGAAGTTTGTGAAGCTCGCTAGGAGGTAAGTTAGTGTTGCCTTGGGACTATTTCCCGTATTGCTGCATGATTCTCAGTTACAATTCTCGAAGGAAAAATTCAGTTTAATGAGCATTAATGAATCACAGAACCGCGTGTTATAAAGAACGAAAAGCTGACCTAGCAGCTCTTTATTTATTTATTTGAAAGATGAGATAATAAATACTGGCTGGTCACGTGAGCAAACTGAATTTTACATGGCTAGGCAAACTGAGACAGCTGTGCATCGGATGTATTGCTATGCTGTTCTTCCCATCTCCAAAGCAATTTTCCCTTTTACTTCTTCCATTAGGATGGTGACTGTATCCCCTGCCCCTCAGGATTACAAAATATGTCCACACATCTGCTACCCTTGCTTGTGAGTAAAGCCATTGACTTCTGGATCCAATTAATCTCTTTTAATCTGACCTACATGGGAAGTTGCTTCATGAGAAGCTCATTTTCTAGGTTTCATTCATTCCACTGGAGAGAGGCAGCACCTCGGAGGGTGACTGATGACACCAGCTGTAGACACCTGACCTAAATAAGATAAGGTGGGTGTGTGGAAGACCCCAGACAACTAGTGGAAATAAGGAAATGATTTTCAAATGTCTAGAAATCTTGTCAGAGTCTCTCCCTCCTGCCTTTATAAGGCCTTATTAAGGCTTTTCTTATATTTCACGAAGCATCTTATCCAATATTCTGGTATGATGATAGTGATACTGTTAGCCTGAATCACAGATTAAAACAATTTAATTATTAATTCTAAAACTGACTTTTTTCTCTCCTACCTTTTAATATCAGTCTTCTCTGTGTTTCCAGCTACATTTCAGTCTTTCTTCTCACTTTTCCATTTTTGTCCTGGTCTCTCTTTGTAATGTTGTGACTTTAAGTCAAAGGAAATGAAGACAGGCTGCGAGAGTTGGTGTTGTCCAGCCTGGAGAAGAGAAGACTCCAGGGAGACTCTTTCAGCACTTAAAGGGGCTTACAAGAGCATTGGGGACAATCTTTTTATCAGGTCCTGTAGCAACAGGACAAAGGTTTTAAACTGAAAGAGGGGAGATTCAGATTAGATACAAGGAAGATTTTTTTTTTTCACTGAGGGTGATGAGACATTGGCCCAGGTTGCCCAGAGAGGTGGGAGAAACCCCACCCCTGGAGCCATTCCAGGTCAGGTTGGCCCTTGGGGCTCTGAGCACCCTGCTCTGGCTGCAGATGTCCCTGCTCCCTGCAGGGGGCTGGAGTAGATGACCTTTGAAGGTCCCTTCAACCCAAACCATTCTGTGATTCTACAATTCTAAGATTCTATGATAAATCTGTACAGTCACTATATCTATCTGATCAGATATCAGATATCAGATATCTTCTGCTTCCAACAGCTTGTTTCCACACCCTCTTGAGGAACTCTTACTTAAATAGTTGCAGAGACTAACCCAGCTGAAAAAGAAAAGGAGAAGACTGGAAAAGGAATTATTTCCAGCAGAATCATTTTATTAGATTGGCTCAGAGAAAAGGGATGGATGGAAAATGACTGTCCAGACTGTGGGGAAGGCAAGACCTTTCCCAACAAGAGTAGAAATTTAGGTCAAATTAATGTGACCATGTAACCCAGCCTTAGTCATTTCACTTGTCTGCTTCACGATGGAATTAAATACCTTCTTCAATATCCAGTGTGCACTTCTCTGCCCATGTCTGGGTTTTGGTCAGGCTGATCAGCAATTGCATTCTGCTAAGAGTTTTTCTTCTGTTTTTACCTTGCCTATGACCTTTATTTAACTAAATTCAGGATGCTGATAGTTTCGACAATTTGTTTGGAGAGGTTGAGGGACATTCATGAGATTTGATTTCCCTTTGTTTACTGTCATTCCTCGCTCTGTTTTGTCAAGTGTATATGCTGTAAAATAATTTTGCTTACCACCACAATTCCAGGTGGCGACACTCCAGTCATCCAAACTGCATGGGCATGATTCAGCATTGGGGCTTTTTTCTGGAGAGAACCATCTAGGTACGGTTAAAACAAAATGCAAGTGCAGTTATGGATGTATAGTATGTAGTACAGGACTACTGCATGCAAAAACTAGGAACAAAACCGTGCTACATCACATTTCCTGTGCCTTACAAAACCTTCCTCACATGACCTTGCCCTCTCAAGTTCCTGCTTGAGTTCCTGCTCACCTCATGTTCACTTCCAGTTCACCTCATGTCGCAAGCTGGGACATGAGATATGTAAGCTACAAAAAATTTACTTTGGTGGGCTGTGTTGCAGTCTTGAAGATTGTTTCAAGTACTTGAGAAATAAAAACAAACATGCCCACAGAATATGTTTGTCTGCAGAGGTACCACACAAGACCCCTGGTTATTAGGGGTTAAAATGATGTGTAATACTTATATGGCCCTCAGAGACTAGCTGAGGACCTGACCTATGGGTCATGAGTTTTCTGGGGTATCTATCATTAGTAGAGCAGATGTAGTGACTGTAATTTATTTAAAGTTTCATTTTTTAGTTATTTCTTCCCCAGAAGCTAAATCTAGAATCTATCCATGTAGCGGATGTATTGAGAAAGAGATTTTCTATGATTATTTATCACTCTTGAGTGATGGCATGCAAGGAAATAATGAGAGTGTGAGTTGTGTATTTCCATGCACAGGATTAGAAGAGATGCTGAAAGTTATTTTTAGGATTTTTGATTTGATAGTAAAGAAATAAAAGCATTTTAGGATTTTACTGATTCGGAATTCCTGCAGCCAGCATGGTATTCTGCTACACATCATGCCAAGTCAGTATTAATAATACATGTAGAAGCTTGTTGGAAGACATTCTGCAAAGAGAAATACCTGTGATTAAGCATATGGATTTCTTATCTGTGACTGCATCAGTATTTTTTATTTTTATCTGCAAGAAAAATAATTGTTGATGTTTTCATCCTCCAACTTTTCATTGTAACATGACTAGTAAATCCGACCGGGGGGTTATTGGGTGTGGGTTAGTGACTGCACTGTTGTTCTTAAATCAACCTACGCAGGGGCATTACGGAGAGCAGGAGCTTGTTTGGACTTAATTCAGAGAAAGGGAATCTTATCAGTCAATGGTACATCCTCAGAAGACCTCCCTCCGACAAACAAGTGGAAACAGAGGAACGCTTACCTAAACGCTCATTTCCTTCGCACAGAGCAGAGACTTGTGCACGCGTTTGCCAAGAACTCACCCTTTGGAAAGCCGTTGGCCTGCCAGAGGCCTGAGTCCTCTCAACGCCTTTCAAGCCCTCAACCTTAAAATGGAACTTAGTAAGTTCTCCTCTGGGTCTCAGGCTTTGGGCTGGCATCTCACTGATGAACATCCCTTCACCCACCCAGGAGAGATGCTACAGAAGCACGTACAGACAGACACACGGGAGCAGACTGATGTTAAGGACAGATGTAGAACATTTTCAAGTCAGCTTGGTATAAAGATCAGATCTTTGGCTGTTTGCCTCTATATTAATTTATTTAAAGGATTTTTTGTCCCATGTTGCTTGCCCACAGGATATTTTGTTTTGCATTTATAGATTTACCTAGAGATTACCATTGTGTAGAGTCATATCTGTGATGGGAAAAGAGGGAAACATTTTCTCCAAACCAATCGAGCAGCAGTGTTTGTTGAATAAGGTTTGTAACACAAAGAGAAGATCAGTCTAACTGCAAGCATCTCATTTGCCATGAGCAGCAAGGAACGCTTTGCTTGGTTCAAGGCTTTTGGGGACAGCCAATCCATGGTGTGACTTGTGAAACAAAATCAGTTCAGTGCAGATGGTCTTTGTGATTTGAGAAACTAATGATTCATTTCAGCTAACTGGTGTGCTGAATTTAACTAGGAAGAAAAACAGAGATGTTCACAGGCTTCAAGTCCTAAACTGGCGAGTCCTAAACAAGAGAGTTTCGCAGAATTTAAAGTATCACACAAATGAGTAACTCATTACTGTTTTCTTATAAAAAAATAAAGTAGCTGTTTGCTAAAGACAATCTCATCAAATGCAATGAACCTTCTCTTTAAATGTAGCTGCCATTATATGACCAAGCAAATGTCACTGCGAGCTGCACGGGCATAAATCACAGAAGACTTTATTCAAGGAAGTGAAGTTTCAGCTGTTTATTTGACAAGGCACGGTAGATAAAATTCTCTAAACTGTCCATTGACCCATAATGCTTAGCTAGTATAAATCAGCGTAGCTTTCTTAGCTTCAGCAGCTTTCCCATTTTCACCAGATGATACACAGAGAGCAGAAGAGGTTCAAAGCAGCCAGCTACATGACTCTGAACCTGGTTCTAATCCTGGTCATATTTTCAGTGTTTTAACTGCTGCTAGCTGTGTTATATGGCTGTTCAAAATGTCATCCTGTATACTGAATATTTCACCTGAGTATTTGTCTAGGGTTAGGGCTGGGCTCGTCACTAGACAAAGGACAGACACTCTCTGTTACCCACACCCCTGCCACCTCCCTCCCCAAAGGGGAAGAGAAAGGAAATAAGGGAGAGAGGCTTACGGACTGGAAAAGAAAACTAAAACTGCTCTAATGGGCATAATAACAATAATATGAAACACATACAAATACAGACAATACCAATACCAAAGCCAAGCCCCCTGGTGACAACCACCTCACGGTCACCACTGGTGCTGGGGGCAGGCACTGGGGAAGGCCCAGGCTGGACTCAGCGGCAGACGGGGACCAGATGCAGGAGGGGGATTCAGGAACTGGATTCAGGGATGCACGGACTGGGATCAAAGGCAGAACAGACAGAGTCCTCCCCGGACACTGGA